>NC_090874.1:7487503-7495003 GCF_036669935.1 Montipora foliosa
GCACTGTTTTCCGCGGCAACAACTAAACCGGTTCAAACTAAGCGAAGTCTTCCAACCATGCTTCAATTCATGTGACATTCTCACCAACCAAAGAGTGTGTCTAACGTGCGCCTGTAAAGCAAATCGGGAGATGATGGCACAAACTGAGCTGTAACTGATTACAACTCGGCAAAATTTATCTGGGTAAATTTTTAGTTGTAAAGACGCTGAGAACAATAGAAATGTCCCTATATGGAGCTACAGCATACCGCAGACAAGATGAATATGCTTATTTTACAGAAGAGGTAAAATTGGAAATTCCGAAAGATCCTTGAAATTTCCAAAGGATGGAGTGTGCCAAATCAAGTTATCCAATTAAGTAAGGTCGGTGTGGCTCATTCAGCGAACAGATAGACGCGATTGACTAGTTCTCAATATCTAAAATAGCCTGCGAAAGAACCTCAAACGCAGACCGACAAATCAGTGACACTGCTGTACGCCATGACTGTCTAGAGTTAATTCCCCCACCAGC
The DNA here is from genome assembly GCF_036669935.1 of Montipora foliosa. NCBI lineage: Eukaryota > Metazoa > Cnidaria > Anthozoa > Scleractinia > Acroporidae > Montipora > Montipora foliosa. Next base: position 7,488,015 of record NC_090874.1, read on the forward strand.
CCCCCACCCTTCTAAATTGTCAACTTAACAAATCGTTACTATAGCAACGTTAATTGCTCAAGTTATGTCAAAATGGCGGATGAGGAAACAAACACTAGGCGAGCGTTTTCTTGTCCCGTTGGACCGATTACTGATCGAAAATTAAGCGCTGAAAAACTTCCAAACACAAGAACCTTCTCTGTGGGTGAAGAAGAAAAAATAGAAGAACACGAAATATCAGATGATTTTCTCGAAGAAATGCTAATTGATCGTGCAAGTGGCGGAGATAATCTTGCCAAGTTTCAACTGGGACAATTTTATTTTGAGCGTGAAGTCTATGACAAGGCTCTAATTGCATTCGAGAGAATCAAGAATACGGATTTTCAAGCCAAGTATCAACTAGGAGTCATGTACTATGATGGAATAGGGACAAAATCCGACCCGGTGAGAGTTAAAAAATTGTATGACTGCGAAATGAAGGGTATATATATCCTAGGGAACGTGGGTTTAGTGCTAATACTGAGTAAGCTGCCAGAAAACAAGGGGATGCGAAAATTATTAAAACGTCTATTTTACGTAATCAAGGAAATAGTCAGTGAGTCGTATTAAACATCTTTCCGTACCCTCTTGTTTGGCAAAATCCTAATTCCCCATTTTTGTCAGCCTCCTTTCAAGAATTAATTCGCGAGGGTTAATATTTTGTTGGCACGTTTAAAAACGTTCCATTGGGTTGAAATTGTGTCAGTTAAGTTGACGAAAAAAATTGAGCCGCCCAGATGCAAATGATCGTCATGCATAGATGCAGGATGTGAAAATCATATGGATTGACTGTCGCCTCCAGGAAGTCTGGAAAATTTTAGATGCATTCGTTACTTGCCGCTACTTATGCATTTTCTCTTCTTTAAGGGTGACAGTTTTTAGAACTTGCTAGCATCTTGATGGAAAATTTGTTAGCTGGAAATCTTCGTAAATGTCAAATTGTTGACTCCTTTATCTCCCTTATCCCACATGCTTTTTGCAAAGGATAGGGATAGTAGTCCCAGGTGAGGTGATTCAAAGAGATTTTGATGGAAATTATCACCATTGCACAAGCAGTACAGCTAGAGGCTAAGTGCATAAGCTCTCTTCGTATTTCCTAAACATCTCTCACTTGCAAATACCATAATCGTAACTATTACAAAATTCTTGAATCTGATTTGTTCTGTGTGTGCCTTTTTGTCCTGTAAATGGTGCGCAATTACGTGGGTGTCCAATTACAGGTATCCAATTTGAACAACTCCAAATTGGATACCTGTAATTGGAGACCTATGCCATTCGCGCGTCAATCACATGCACTTGGATGGGTCTTTCTTGCTGTTTTCCTACTGTCTGCAAAAAGGTATTCAAAGACTTTTTTACCTCGAATTTTGTTCTCATTTTCTCTCATTTTGTTATAGCTTCGATTAATTAGTAATAGGACTTCATGTCATACAATTCAGGAGTAATCATCGTAATTTTAAATCAACCTTGCATGATTTTGAAATCACTCGCACAATTACTCCCTGAATTGTACAACACTCAGTCATACCACTTACATATTATTGAGACGAATTTTTTTCTTTTAGGAAAAAGGAGTTAGATTGTTAAAGGAGATTGCAGATTCCACCAGCCTTGATGCAATTCATCTAGTTCCTTTTGCCCAGTATAATGTTGGTAGAGCTTACTATGAAGGATTTGGTGTCAAACAGTCAGATGGTGAAGCAGAAAGGTGGTTTATAACAGCTGCCCAAAATGGCGATCCTGGTGGTAGTATTAAGGCACAGACAGTCCTTGGTCTGTTCTACTCACGGCCAGGGGAGGAATCTTTTGATTTACAAAAGGTAATTAAATTTTCCAATTGTTGGAAAGTGCCATTGTGTACGAAGAAAGTTTGGGTGGCACTGCCTTTACTAAGTATTTGCTTTTCCAAGCATGTAAACTAGGGGTGGCGAATGGACCTCCAAAATCTTGGCACTCATAAACTTTTTATCCGATCTTGAAATCTCGACAGCCTTTGCAAAGAGTCTGATTGCATTTATTTTGGTGTGTCTTGCATGTTTTGGTCTTGGTCTCGGATTTGCAAAACAATGGTCTCAGTATCTCGGCGAGTCTCGGATGTTACCATTCGTCAGCCCTTAAATTGACTACATTTATCTGTGGCAGACACTGATCCAGGCCAGTTTCCATGTAGCTGAAAGCTCTAGGCGGAAAAACATATAGTATAAACAATTCTATATAAATTAGTAATTATGATAATTATTATCATCATAATTATTAATTTCACACAGTGGAGTTCTTATTTATAACTATCAAGTCACAACAAGGACCTCAGGAAGAAAGTGCTTTTCTCAAAATATGTGCTGTTCTCAGAAAAGCAGATTTCTGGAGAACACTGATGTTGCAGTCAATGTCAAGTTGGCACAGATAGCTTTTTAGCTTTAATGGAATTGAGCCCAATGCCCAGATCACAACTAGTACAACTTTCACCTTGGAGGCATGCAGCTTCCACATCCTTGCAACGTCCACCTTCAGCTCAGAGTAGTTTGCAATTTTTCCTCTTCCTTCATTATCATCATCATCATCATCATCATCATCATCATTATTATTATTATAATCATCATTATATTATTATTACTATCATTAAGAGCTAGGGTGCGTTCAGTTGACCCTATTCCAGAATGAGAATATGTGGCATAATTTTTTTAAAGCAACAAGGATAGTAAAGATGTGTTTAAAATAGCATTAAATTAGCAGGTGCTTGACAATTTTTAACATCTATTCCAGGTATTCCTATTCCAGAATATAGTCAACTGAATGCACCCCTAATGAGCACACGCCCATGTTGCCCAGTAAAAATAATGTGTATGAATAAATAAATTGAAATTGGTCATAATATCCTGTCAGAACATTTCTCAATCTGTTGGAAGCAAAAATTCAAATATTTCCAAGAAGATTAGAGGAGTACCTTTGGTGTTCAAATTCTTGAACAGCTCTGCATCTCTGAGATGTTCTTTTCTTGATGGAGGGCTTGTGTGCTCTCAGGTTTTTAAAATTTTTGTTTTCTTTTTGTCAGGCTTATTTCTGGCATCAAGAGGCCACAGGAAATGGTAGTCTTGAGTCACAAGGTTTGTGGAAACACTGAAAACCCAACAAATTATAGCTTTGTTTTTTACAACAACACAATTCTCAAGCAAGCACTCCTGTCACATTTTAAACTCCCTTAAATTACGTTTAACTTATATTTTGTTGGTTGTATTTGTTGCTTCTTGCTTGTTATTAGTTAAAAATTTAAAACACTTGAATTCACTTGAAAAACAGTTACTGACTGATGGTCACTTGAAGTAATTTCAAAACTTTGACTGGCTGCCAGTCATGAAGATGCAACATGTTTGAATTTATTTCTTATTGTAGGTGCTTTGGGAGTGATGTTTGAGTATGGCATTGGGGTTCGCCGCAATAGTGAATCTGCATTTAAGTGCCTCAAAGGAGCAGCCGCCAGAGGCAATGTTTATGCTCAGGGAAACTTAGCTGTTCATTATTTTAGGAGAAAACTTTTGAACAAGGCTGCAGATCTGGCTAAGAGGTAACCACATGCTTTCAACAGAGTCCTGGCCTAGTTATTGTTAAAAGGGAGGATATATAGGTACATCTTATTTGATGGTTTAACATATAATACGCGCGGATATTTTGCAAGTTGCGTAGTATTTTTCCGAGCCCCGCAGGTTGGATAAGTGATTTGTATAGAGGTACGAGCTAGGGTGCAAAGTGGAACAAAAGCCGGTTTAATTCGTCCTCGTGCTCCTATACCAGCACACACCTTTCTACATATATACTTAATGTGATGTAAGTAAGCTTTTCATACAGTAGAACTCCCCAACATATATTAGAGGTTACATGTGAAACCATATTATCGTTTATGGAGATTACATTAGGTAAATTGCCAGATTTAGTATTAGGTAAATTGCCTGCTACGCAGGCGACTGTAAGCTTCCTCCACCCCTTCCTGTCGTTGGCAAGGTCGGCTATTTGCTTGGATGTCAACTTTCCATCATCATCTCCAAGGAGGCGTTGGATGTACTGAAGATAGGATTTACTTTGTCGTCCCGGCCTGCGTCTGCCAATTCATTGTTGGAAAGTATAGAGCATATAGATTGGCTAGCTCATCCTCAGGCTTGCGCAGTATATGACCTAGGAACTTGAGCTGCCTTGTTCGCAAGGCATTAGAAACCTGATCAAGCATTTTAATTCCAAGAAAGATACGGTAGCATGCCGTGGCAAATTAATTGATCGTGCTTTCCATATCCTTGGAAATCACCCAGGACTCGTAACCATATATAGAGAAGGAAGCCTTGAAGAGTTTGAGCTTGATTGAAACAGGCCTTCCCGAACTACGCCAGAGACGCTCTAGTGTCCAGAAGGCTCTCCATGCCAGAGCTTTTCGACGTTTGAGGTCATTGCTACTTGACGCCATCATGGAACCCAGGTATTTGAAGTCCTGAAGTCCCCATATACCTTCAGAGGCTGAGACTCTCTTGAGTCAGCGTTGATGCAAATGTCTGTTTCGTTTTTGGCACGCTTATGGTCAGACCAACTCTTCAGCAGCCGATGCAGTTTTTGACAACTGATCCTGAGCCTTCGCTTTTGTGGATTCTAGTAAAGCGATATCATCAGCAAAATCCAGGTCGTTGATTGTTTTAGCTGGTAGCCTACGGGATGCCCTTTGGTGGGTCACGATTCCCGAGTCTGTATTAACTGTGGCCCTCCTCAGAAGATAGTCAATGAGGATTATGAACAGGAATGGTGCCAGGACATCACCCTGCAGAACTCCAGTGGTCACGTCGAAGCTTTCAGAGATGTTGCCATCAACAGAGACAACACTTTTCGATCATATGTTGACCCAAATGAGAATTTATACTTATTAGCAATTATGTTTGCGTCGAAACTAGTGGTAAAGATTTGGGTATCATCTGCAAATAAACAGGGAGTATGAATTCTAAGCAGTTAGGTAAATCATTTATTTAGATAAGACCGAACCTTCAACCTCGTTCCCAGGGCTTTTCAGGGCTTTGGGCGGTGAAAAACCCTGAGAACGAGATTGTGGAACCTTGAGGGTCTCCACAGAGTTTGTTTCTCTGAGGAGATAGTTATCAACGAGACATTGTTGTCGTCGTGCAGTAAGATAGGAATTCAAAACCACATCAGAGAGACTCCATAAATCTCAACTTTTTCAAGTAAAATCACATGATAAGTATTGTCAAAGGCCTTCCGAATATCAACAAAAATAACACCTGTCAGTTTTCCCTTATACATATTTTCAAACCAAACATCGCACCTTTGGATTAACGCCGAGACAGTTACGTGACGAGGTCGGAAATCTGACTGGAATTTAGAGAAAATAGAATTGTCCTTTAGATAATGATAGAGCTGCTGAAAGACTTCGTTTTCGAAAACCTTGCTTATTATTGTGTGTTTATGTGATTTATGTACACTGATATTGTTGGTAATGTGCCCACCATTCCCCAGTTTTCAGAGTGCATATAGTGCAATCCACAGGGTAAAATTAATATTTCTTACCATTGCTCTTATTAAGATTTATAAACTGTAACTTACAAACACTTTTTGACTTGATGATAACGTTTAGCTAACGTCGAAACGTCGTCTTTTTAGAGAAATTTTTAATCTTGAAATGTTTTAAAGAAATATTTAGATCTAGATCATGGAGGATCATTGGTTGAACTCCCAGCTGGGGCTCAGAGTTTTCCTACTTTCCATTTGATGCATAACATCTTTCATGTAAGAAATATTTTGTCGCAATTTTTTATAGTTAATTTTTTTCCTAAATCACTTATTTCCTTACCTTGGATAATGCTATCAACCTTTTCAACAACTGAGTCCCCGGCCAGAGTATTATTGAGTTTCCCCAGTGTTTTAATCTCCCCACCCTGAAGGGAGCAGAGTTGACTCATCCAGTCACTCCCTCTGCCAGGAGTAAGGTGATCAAAGGCCCTTGGAGCAGGTCGTACTGCTTTTCTCATGTCTTAAGTTTCTTAGCAAATATAAAAAGACCAAAAATGTTTAAAATGAAGTCGTGTGGTACTAGCTTACCAGATCTCTCTTTGCTGCACATAGCGTTGGGGAGCAGGAAGATGTTGAAGGCCTTGCAATTGAAACTGACTGTCTTCCACAGTACGTGGCTAAAGGAATCGCCTTGGGTTGCTTTGTTTATGCACGATGTCTGCATCACGGGCTTGGAGTAAGCCAGAACAGAGAACTTGCAAAAGATTGGTATTCAAGGGTAGGTTATGGTGTAGTTGAAACAAAGTCAGTAATTTTTGTGCGGGTTTTATTGTCATATGCTTGCGCGGTCGCCGCAGCAAAAAGTCGACTTGTGTCAGTCAAATCTTAAGCGTGTGCACTTTTTAACATGCCATTTCCGTCAAGCCTGTATACAGCATCCCCTTCCCTCAGAAGAAGTCGATTTCTTTTGAGGGGAGGGGCACCTGCACACAGGCTACTGGTATTTCCGTCTGGCAAGCCATGAGATACACTAAATAACTGACGAAAGTGGTTGTTTGCAGACTTCATTAAGCGGCTTAAAATTCACGCGCGCAAGATTAAATGAGGAGAGAGCACGTGCCAATACAATAATAAAAATAATAAAAATAGCAAGCCTGTTGTATTTCCGATTTGGATAACCGCAAGCGACTCCTCATTGGCCGAAAGTAATTGCCAACGCGCTTAAGCCACCATGCAGGTTTGGTGGCTTAAATTTAATGATCGCAGTGGTGATAAAAACGAAAGTTGCACCGTGTAACTCACTTCGTGAGACTGGTTGGTAGGGAAAAACCTTAAATAACAATGACCATAACCGGTTTTCTGAGCCCGCGAGACTGAGCACCCCCAGCAAACCATTGTTTTAACGAAGACCGCTGGTCATCAACCTGGTTCTGGTCATTGCTGTCTAAGGTCTTCCGGTTGGTAGAGCATTGCAC
>NC_090874.1:7527503-7547503 GCF_036669935.1 Montipora foliosa
AATCAGTTAAGTCATCTTGATAACACGCCGAGGACAGAGTTAATAATACACTGCAGGACCATCGGTGAGACATCCGAGGCATGATATTCCGTCGTGTCATCAGCATATTAAAGTAATTGAGATGAACAAAGTAATTATTATGCACCTTTTCTTCGATACTAACGTACAGGGACCGGTTCCTGAAAGATGTAATAACTCTATTCCAGGGATAGATGTACCTTATTCCAGGAATATCTTTATTCCCGGAATAAATTCTGTTCTGTTAGAATAGCAGATTTATCCCTGGAATAACTGTTATACTTGGTATAATTTATTCCTTCTTCCAGGAACCGGCCCCAGGTCACTATCTTTAACAAAGAGTTCCTGTTCCAGTCACTGATCACTGACCTCCTGATCGAAAGAAGCTTACATATTTTTGAAAGCACCGGAAGTGACATTTTTGGCGCCGCAAGGCGGCTTGCTTCCTAGGGAGGGTCTGGAGGCTTGCCCCGCCGGAAATTTTTAAAATAGAACACTCAGAAAAGCTGTTCCCAGTGTTTCTGGAACCCAAGAATCACTTTTCCAGGCAAGGCTGGAGTTCACTCAAATTCTCTTTAAAAAGTAAGTTAAAAAATTATAACTGATAAAAAATAATAAATCTTAATAAACAAACCCCAAAAATATTGGCATCAAAGTACCGGACATGGAATGGGCAGTCACCGGACGGAACGTCCGGTCTCCGGCCTCAAACGATAACCCTGCTTTTTGAGAATCTACGGTATGTAGAGAAGCATACGAAACGTCAAGTTAATATAAAATGCATTTTTTTAAAAATGTTTATCGCCGCTGTTTGTATTTTATTTTTAAGTAAACGATGAAAGTTTCCAGTGGCGTGAATTTTTCTCTAACTGCTAATTTACTTGTTAAGTTACTGGAACTGGCTCGAAAGTCGTTTGAGAAAGCTAACGAAAGGGATGGGTATGAAAAAGTAGGTTGGTAGATTAGGCTAATTGCAAAAGCCAAAAAGAGCAATTGCAAAGCTGATATAACGATGAAGGAATATATTGGAATATATTTCTTCATCGTTATACCAGTCTTGCTCTTTTTAGCTTTTTCTAACGTTTCAATTGCTAATAAGGTCCTTCACCAGGATCCGGTGCTTCTGTTTTGTTAAGCTGGTTCTTGCTTAGAAAGTTGTAAGTGCAAAAGCATGGTGAAGGTACGTGCCGTGCTTCGCCCGGGAGTCGCACTAGTAATTGGAATTAATTATAAAACCACTAGAAATTATACTGAGCAATTACAATCGGGCAATTATTGTTCAGTTGTACTGGACTGTCGAGCCGCCGAAACATCCCAAGAAATATGCATTGAATTCTGTAGTTAAGCCACTTTTCCGCCCACCCTCGAACCAAGGTCCTCTCCCTTCCTCCCTCGAGGGAACGAGGTTGCCATGAACGAGACGTGACCTTGACCTGATGACGTCAACTAGTGTCATCTCCTCCGTTGACTGGTGTTGTCTTCGCTCCAAATTGAAATAACGACATCCCGCTTCGTTGGTTGGTCTTAAGTTTAAAGAAGGCCTTGGACATCCTACGTAAAGTGCTTTTAAATAGCCCTCATCAACTAAACATAACAGTATCTTCTCTCGCCACCGTCAGGGATCGGAAAGGGAAACCATGCAGAGACTCGTCTGAGCTCTCGTTCGTCTCGACTAAAATTTTCCAAGTTAGACAATTTTGTCTGGTTTTGCGACCCTGACTTTCGGGATAAGAGGGATCGCAAAATTTCATTAGCCGATGACGATTTTTTCAGATTTTTCTTGCAACCTGTATCACGGCGGTTTGAACGGAACAAAAATCCGGAATAATTATAAAAAGTCACCAGATCGGCAGGTTAGTTTTGCAGGTTGCAGGTTGCAGGTTGAAATTTACTGTGACTGTTACATGAATAGCTAACCTTAGGCCTAATTAGGCCTAAAGAAACGTTTTTAGGCCTAAGGAGGCCTAAAGAAACGTTTTTAGGCCTAATTAGGCCTAAGGTTAGCTATTCATGTAACAGTCACAGTAAATTTCAACCTGCAACCTGCAACCTGCAAAACTAACCTGCCGTCACCAGATTGAGTCTTCGCGAATCACGAAATACGAATCCGGAATTATTTTCTAGTCAAACAGGTTTCCCAATCGTATAGATTCTTGTAAAACGGGTGTTCCAACTTCGAGACTATTCAAAGCGCTTTTCGCACAGGAAGTAATTCGTTTTGGAAACTCCTCTGCTACTCCTGCTTACTCTGTGTGACATTCTATTTCTCACAGCGGCTGAATATTCGACGTTCGTTTCAGGTAAGCTTAAATACACTTGTATACTTGAGATCTGCGCGTCGATTATATGTTGATTATAGATCGTTTTCACTGTCACGCAATAAAAAAATAAATCGAAAACCATCCAGTGGAAAAAGTCAAGACTTCGTGATGTTGTAGAAGATAAGTGAAGAAGACACTTCTCCAAGTGTTAGGCCCGTGTGTTTCCCCAAACTTCAGATATTCGTCGAAATGTTTCGCAGAAATTTACAGAGCCCAGTATGAAAACGCCATGTTGGTGCACATCTGTGGTGCGACGATCAAGTTTATTGAGAAATATATATTTATCTCATGGTTTTGAGCCTTTTTAGAATTTAAAGCATTAGGAAAAGTGCTTAAGTAAATAGGTGTCTGTTCAGTACAGATGATCACTCGCCTAGATAACCAAAGTAAGTAGCAGATGTTGACACTATTTTCCGGCCGCCATATTGGTGCACCACAGATGTGCACCAACATGGCGTTTTCATACTGGGCTCTGTAAATTTCAGCGAAACATTTCGTCAAATATCTGAAGTTTGGGGAAACGCACGGGCCTAAAAGTTGGAGAAGTGTCTTCTTCATTTATCTTTTACAACATCACGAAGTCTTGACTTTTTCCACTGGATGGTTTTCGATTTATTTTTTTATTGCGTGACAGTGAAAACGATCTATATGCTTTTCATTATAATTCGTCGCGCGAACGTAACGCAAATTAAAAGTTGTTTATGACGTCGCTCGTTCGAGTTTACCTTGAAATTTTGAACATTTGAAAGTGTTTTGAGCTGTTTTTTTTTTATTTTTTTTCGTTTGAGGTTCCTCGTGGATTGGCTTGTAGCGACCATTGTACCAGATTGAGCAGCAATTGGACTCAAGGTTTTTTTCAAGGTGATGTGCAGTCACAGAAGTTGACAGAAACTTTTAAACTTTGCTGGTTGATCCTCACGGAATTCGTTCCCGAATTTGGGAACTTAGATGGTGCAGTGAATAGGTCACAATTTTGGCTGGTCATCAATTCAATCGATAAAGCTTAATTTAGTCAAACCTATAGCAATCTAAGGGACATGTTTCTAACGATCGAGTCACGTTTCGTAACTGCTAGGAAAGCAAAACTTACCTTATGACGTAAATTCTTGAAACAACAAAGTAGTTGTATTCTGTCGAACAAAAGCATTTGTAACATGAACGCACGCCATAAAAAGACGTTGACCGCATAATTATCTCAACAAATTCCTCCTGTAATTATAATAAAATATATTTTTGCAGGGAATAAAAATTGTAAGTGGGCAACATTTGGATGGAAATCTTAACCATACAATCATGTACTAATTGCCACAATGTAAGAATTAATGATTAATTAATGGTCCAGATTATTTCTTGCACCTTGAATACTTGTTAAACAGTTAAGAAAAAATATATATACCACGGTTTTAGTCACTAAAACAATTACAGATAAGCTATTAACAGGGCTCATTAAGTTTTCCAAATGATGTTAATGAGTCATTATTTGTGTTGCTATGGTAGGTTTAACTCTACACAAACTGCCACTGTGACCAATACTTTAAAATATTATAAGCAAGTTCAAAAGTTTACAATATCCTTCACTAAAATTAATGTGTAAATATGTAAAAACAACCTTGCCTTTTAGAAATTGTGATAACATAAATCAGCTTTGTGAAGCTTTTTGAGAAAATATATTCCAGACTCTCATGCATTTCAAAACTTGTAATAAAAATACAATATGTCATTGAGCAAATTTCTGAGATAAATATATGTGACAAATTTGTGGTTGGTGTAATTTGGTTAGCCATTTTTCAAGGTTAGAATTTTTTATTCGTCAGTAGTGAGGTGTCTCCTCATTTTCAGTGAGTGCTCAGCTACAAAAAAATTCTGAACTTGAATTGTTAATTAAGGTGAGAATTGATGAAAAACTACAGTCAATATTATTTATCGTAGTGTATCAGATAAAGGCCTTTTTAGGCTTTGAGTCTGGAGTGAGACAGATAGATTGTACTGTAACTCTGTTTAACACTGGACAATTTTGTGTCATTTGTTTGCCGATGCAGGGATGAAGGTGCACTCAGAACCTTTGCTTCCTTTCAGTCCTGAATTTTTAATTTTTCTCTGTCTAATGCCAGACAATCGTGCTTGTCAATGGGAGCTGCTTCAGGAATGAATGGATTAATCCAGACTTCCTGTACCTCAGAGTACTATGAATGGCCAATAAGACAGTGGCTCAGTCACTTTGTTCTTACCAAATTTGAATAATTGTCCACTAAATCTTGCAAGCGGTGTTATCTTGATTTTGTCTTGTTGATGCCAATAAAACACATTGTTGACTTAATTTCCATAATTTTGTTTTTGTTTTATAGTTAACATGAATTTGAAGTCTCCAGTAGGATTTGCTGTATTTGGTATCGGCCGCGCAGGGCTTATCCATGCTAATAATCTAATTAGAGATCCCCAAGCAAGGCTGAGATATATAGTGGAGTTTGATGAAGGCAAAGCTAAAGAGTTTGTGGCATCAAATTTTCTCGATACTAAGGTTGTCAAACCATCTGCACTGGACATTGTGATGGATGACTCAAGTGTTGATGCAGCAGTTATTTGCACTCCAACCAATTTTCATGAGGAACTTGTTATAAGCTGTTTACAGGCAGGAAAAGCTGTGTTTTGTGAGAAACCAGTTGCTACAACTGTAGAGGCCATTGGTGAGAAGCAATCATTTCTTTTAACCCATTGACTCCCAGGGGTTCCCCATTGACGAGTAAAATCGTCTGGCGTTAGACAGAGTAAAATACTGGCCAGTTTAGGCCGGTTTGGATGTTAAAGGGTTAAAGAATAACTTACATTAATCTGTTGTTGCACATACACTGTAGTTACAGTGGCAGTAACCAGTAGTCTGTTCTAAATTTAACTCAGAGGGGCACATACTGGCAAAGATAACCTTTGGTATTTAATTGTGAGGATGTCACTGAAAAAGAATTCGATCCTTATACAGTTTCTTAAGTTTTCTGGCCATAGTCCAGAATCTGCCTTTTTGCTGATTTCATAATTGCTGAAAAACAAAAGAGAACCTTACATGTACTTAATAATTCCCACTCTGATTGGTTAGTAACAGACATGCAAATTGTACTTTATTCGTACCTGAGTCTGCTATGGCTTTGTCTCTTGAGAATTCTTTGCACAAATTGACTCCTGGGACTTGAGACTTATTAGATTTTACTCTGTTTGTAATGCCAGATGATTGTACGTGTCAAATGAGGGGGCATTTCTACACTCAATGAGTTAAAGGAATAGCTGAGGGAATTGATCTTAAAACTAATTTTAAAAAGACCACTGTCCTCAATCACCGTCCTGTGAGAGAACTGAAATTGAAAATCCTTCCACTATACTTTTGTTTCGAATCCTTATAGACCTAATCGGCTAATTCAATGTTGTACCCAATTCAAATCTCTCGGGACTAAGATTCTTTGTGTATTGTATTTGCATGATAATATAGCATTCATATTTAAATGATATGGAAATACCTGGAACAAAACGTTTTATTCCCAAAGGGTTTGAATTGGGTACAACATTGAGTTAGCCGATTAGGTCTATTAACTAAGGGAAGTTACTGCATGCAAATTATAAGGCCAATGTACCCAAAGGCCTGTTTGATTAAAAGATTATGTTTGCTGCCCTTCTGATGGAATTTGGCAAAACAGTGATTTACCCATGGATTCTTATAAATTTCATTGTTCCAGTTTCAGATTTGCAAACAATAATTTATATTTACATAATTTTCGGAGAGTCTCCTTAATGTACACGAAATTACTGTCAAGAATATGAAAGACTGGTCACAATCAATGTTTTCTCCAATACTTTTTGGTCACTTTAATAAAGATAAGGGATTCTCAAGTTCTGCTAATTCTGTTACTTCTATGTGATTGGCTCAATAGTCTGATTTGAGATAACATCACTGTTGATAGATGGAGGGCATGACTGTCTCCAGAAATGCATTTACTTTCAATTGATGGACAGCATGACAGTGTCTCCTTCATTGCTCTCTTCCCCAACTTCAACATCACTCACTTCTGGGAATACATGTGGACAATTAAAGGGGCAGTTTCATGCTGTTTTAGTCAAACTTTAAAACACTAAAAGACCTCCTTGCATCAATGAAAACCGAAAAATAGTGCAGCCTGTAGTTTTGTTGCCAATGACCATTGAAGTGCACTGAAGGTATTTTTTGATGTTTGTAGCCAAGGATGGAGAGGAATTGGAAACGCATTGAAACTTGAAAAATCTGGCAAGACAGTGTGTTTAGAAAGACACCAAAAACTAAATATGAATATAGCTCTTTACAAGTGCCATAAATATATTTCATATCTTGTCAGTGGGTTGTCAGAACTGTTATACGTGTGAGCTAAAACACTAAATTAAATTTAGATGTTTACCTATTTTTGACCTAAAAACAGCAAATTTGGAATGACAGTGCCCCTTTAATGTCGCAAAGTTTCCCCTAAACTTCAGTCCTCAAGTAAAGATAAAAAGCTGCAGTTACCCTCTGGATCCAAAAAATAAAATAAAATAAATTGCCAACCCTTACAGTCTTTTACATGTACCTTGTTGTTGGAAGTAGGTAGCAAGTGTTTAGACTTTAAGGGCCTACTGACGTATTTTTTGGGTGCGTTGCTAAGGATGTAATAGTTGACTAATTTATGAGAATTTGGCATTATAAACCAGTGACCCTAAATGTGATGTCGTCATGCCACGCCCATGGTCACGTGACCAATAAAAGAAAACTCTAAATTTGTCTACGTGCTACACAATTTGGATATTTAATCAGTGGTTTCATAATTTGTATTGATTTCGTTTTTGCATCCAGCCAAGCATGGTTTTCTTTTTATTTTGAAAAATTCTCCTTTTTAGAGAGAGAAACGATACTGAATACCCATAAAATTTTCAAAAAAGATGATTTGAAAAAATCAATGCTTAATACCTATATTCTGTATTTGGAGGTCAAACGTGCCATATGAAAAAAGATTAATTCAATTTGAAGACCGCCGGAAATTTAGGTTTTTCTCGAACCAGAATTCAGTTTGTTTACGCATGGGCAGGTGATCTGAGAACGAGCGCGAGGAAGGGTGAGGAAAAACCTTCGATGCAAACAACAGTTCGTGCGGTGAAAACTTATTTACAGTAATTTAATTAAAATCAAGATATATTCAAAATCATTCAAAATTACTTCGTATAGAACATATTATTAAAAAGTGTCTGCTTAAAAATATCAATCTCTTTAGTATTCCTGACAACATCAAGAATACTAAAGAAAGCGGACACTTTTTAATAATATGCTCTATATGAAGTAATTTTGGACAACATCAAGAATACTAAAAAAATTGATATTTTTAAGTGGACACTTTTTAATAATATGTTCTATACGAAGTAATTTTGGATATATATTTTGAATGATTTTGAATATATCTTGATTTTAATTAAATTACTGTAAATTAGTTTTCTTCTTTTTTTAACATTGTGACTGAAAAGCCCTGTTAAAGGGAGTCTCAATAAAGTATGTATGTATGTATTTTTGCTTGTGAGTGGGTTTTCTGGTCAGCTCACTATATGCTGACGTCAGTCACCGGAAGTAACATTTCACTTCCCTAGCAACGCTCGAAAAATCCGTCCATGGGCCGTAAAGGGACACTTTTTGTTGATCATGAAGTATTTGTATAAAGTGTTTCTTCCTCATAAAATCTGCAATAGCTAAAATATAGTAAAAAGAGCGCGATCATTGGCTATGACAGAGAGAAATGCCGTGCTATTAGCCAGGGTATTAGGACTGCAGTACTCTAGACTTGCAAATAGTGATTGGAATCATTAATGTTGATCTAAGTATAATTTGTTTTAAGTAGGACCTCCTGTTTCAGAATATTTTTGTGGGTTTTAGCATCAAAAAACATCACTGAGTTGTTTCTTTTTTCAGAGCGGTGTTACAACGATGCCTCAAGCCGAAACATCCCATTATTTTGTGGCTTCAATCGCAGATTTGATCCCACAATATCCTCCTTAGCAGACAAGGTGAAAAATGGTGCCATTGGAAAAGTTCACATCATAAAGACCACAAGCCGAGACTCCCCCATGCCTCCCATCAATTTTCTGAAAATTTCAGGGGGTATCTTTCACGACTGCTGTGTGCATGATGTAGACTTAATATGTTGGATACTTGGTGAGGTACCTCATACGGTGTTCTGCCTTGCTCATGCGTTCCATTCGGAGATAGACGAGCTCAACGATGTAGATACAGTTGCAGTAATCATGAAATTCCCCAGTGGTGTTATTGGCCAGATAGATTTGTCCCGCCATGCAGTCTACGGTTATGATCAACGCATTGAGGTGTTTGGAGCAGATGGTATGGTAACTAGCGACAATGTCCCCGCTCTCAGCTCCCAACTCTTCAAGACCAATGGAAGCTCACAATCCCCACTAAAGCATTCGTTTTCACAGAGGTATGCAGATGGCTATACAGTAGAGATGAGCCATTTTATTAATGCCATTAGGAAAAAAGAAACTTTGCTTGTCTCCAAAGATGATGTTCTTCGATCATGGAATGTTGTTGATGCTATTGAAAAATCATTCCATAGTGGAAAACCAGTATCTTTATTTAGCTTATTTTTGTCAGGTGTTGGGTAATCTTCATTAGACAATGAGATTTTTCAGGGGGTCTGAAATATTAAATTTTTTTTTTTTTATTTGGCTGCCCAGGAGGTGGCCATGAGTTTGTCATTTCAAAAGCTAACAGATTTTTCCTTCAAATAGAAAGCACTGTACATAAATAATATCAAAAGAAGCATCTGATTACTCTGGAAGTGAAAATGATTTATATGCTTCTGAGCATTTTTGTTGGTCAGTGGGTGGGGTTTGTGATCCTACAGTTACAGTATTCACAAGTACTCATCCTTCCTTCGGTTTTGTTCCTTTTATACAGTATAAATTGTGGTATTTATTTCTCATTGGTAGTAACAATAATTATTTGTTTTTTAAGTAATCATGTTTTGGATGGAACTTTATACATATGCATATTCAGTGTAGGTAACAAAAGAACCATTTAGTGAGCATGCTTTAAATTCAATGCAGGATGAAAACTCTGTAATAAAGTGATAATGTAAATGTATTTATAATAACTAATTATAACTGAGAGGAAACAGATTATAATAGTTATTAGTAATACATTGGTAATAAATTAACTATTGTAGATGTGAGGATATCATCACCGTGACGATAAAAAGGTGAAATAATATTATAACTGGAGAAAACTAGATAGCCAATGAGGCATTTACTTAAACTAATAAATATCTTTGTTTTCATGAAGAACTTTTCGTGGTGCTCCAGTTGGTAGTAAAACTCCAGCCGTTTTCATCACTTAATTAAAACAATTTTCAAGTTTTCTGGCAATGTGTATGTTGACCATCAAATATAATGAATCAATAAAATTTAATTTTGCTAACATCAATAATTGTGTTGTCATTAGTTAACTAATGGGTTCACCCTTCTTGGTGACTATTTTTGTGGGGTGTTGTTCAATTTAACTTGTCACAATTTGTGAGTTTCTTAAATTAGGGATAAAAGTGTGGAGAGATGTTTTGTTATTGGTTTGAAAATTATTAAGGTTGATAGCAAAATATCTAGTCATCTAATCTTTTTTGAAAAAGGGAAAAGCTTAAGTATGGAATTTTCATTTTTCAGTGACAGATAAAGGTCAACAGACTGGCTTTCTCCAGAAACTGTTTGGTCGGCAAGTTTAAAACACAGGTCACATTCCGCAGGTCACTCATTACAGGCCATTGTTTTACCAATACTGAAGAAATCCAAAACCTTCGATTTAGCTAACCTTAAAGCCTAAACATCGTTTTTAGGCCTAACAAGGCCTAAGTTTAGCATGAAAAAAAATTTTGTAACGAGGGACCTGTGAAAACTGACCTGTTTGGTGTCCTGGAAAGTCTTCCTTTATCCACACACCTGTGGTGGGCCTCTTTGGTGCTGGAAAGAGGCGTTGAACATCACACTCCTTGTTCTTAATAGGCGTAGTTTTGACTATTGTGCAGCAACAAAGGAATAGAGTTGAACTTTTGCTGCTGCACAGTTCGAAACTAGGCTATTTTCCGAGAAGGGTCCAATTATAAAGATCTCTCAACTCTCCAGTTGCAGGACTAGGCCTTATCACGGTTTCGACCATCATTTTGACGGGTAGGCAAAGCATAAAGAATTTGTCGTGTTTATATCCCGGCAGGGGGGGGGGGGGGGGTACTTGGGTCAATTTTTGCTGGGTATGTGCTGCTGGCCTCTCGGAACCCCTACCCCATCATAGTCTATTCTGTGGCCAATCATAGACCCCATCGATCTTAGTAACTTTTGAGCAAATATCATTTTCGGGAAAGATCTCATGGATATACCCACCACGAGTCCCCTAGGTTAAACTCTCATTTTACAGATTAAGTGCCCATTCATTTATTAAGTCTAAACTTTCGTTTATCTTATTGCTATAGCAATATTTAGTCCTAGAAACTGATTTAGAATGGTCATTTTTTTAGAGTTATGGTTGGTGTGTATATCCATGAGATCCTTGCCTCATTTTCGCTATCCCAACTTAGTCACTTTATGATTATGCCTCTTCCTTTTTAAACCTTTTATTATAACGTAGGTCATCCTGAAATGAATTGACACGTTCGTTAAATTGAATGTACTTTTCACCTACAGTACAAACATTCTGGTACATTTGCTAGCCGTAAATGTTTAAAGCAAGAGCAACAACCATTTTTTAACCGCGGATCTTCCTTTTTTGAAATCCCTGCTTACCAGAATTTTCTTATCCAAGAAATCCCGAAAATGTGCGACCCCATTCTCTACCCCCCCCCCCCCCCCCTCCCCGAACTGAAGGTACGGGGTCCAGACCGGTAAATGATTATACAGATCAATTTTTAGGGACTAGCCAAAGTTAAAAGCTGCCTGGTAGCATTTTCGATTTTTCCATACATTTGTCTGTAATAATTATTGTTACTGAAAATTCGCGGGAAAAATTACGGACAAATATATGGAAAAATTGAAAACGCTGCAGGGCAACTTCTGTTAAAGGTTAGTACCTAAAATTTGGTCTGTATAATCTTTTGCCCTGTACCTTCAGTTCTCAATTCATAAATTTTTCAGAACTAGCGTTTAACGAAAATCATTTGATCCCCATATAAACACTACAAATTCTTTACGCATTGCCTACCCGTCAAAATGGCGGTCAAAACCGTGATAAGGCCTATTGGTCTAAGGCCCCTTAAATGTTAAGGACAATCGGGAAACATTTGACGAAACCTGGGATGCTTTCCACTCCACCAGCTGGGCCTGGTTGTACGAAAGCCGTAAACTTTTGTTTCATGTTTTCAACTTTTTGGTTAAAGTTTCTTTTGCCTATTTTTGTTTTTTAAGATCGACATCTGCAATTTGGGAGTAGAAAAATAAACTTCTTGGTTAATTTTTAATCTGGGATTAGCGTCAATCGGCTTTTGAACAACCGGGCTCAGGAATTTTGGATAAAAATCTCCATAGTTTCTTGTGGCGAATGGAACATGATTTTCCGGTGGTCGACAATCACACCCACGAATATTTAGGTGACTATATATTTAGGGTGAAATGCAGTGGCTCCGAAATTTTAAAATAACTGTCGTCCAGTCGTCGTCAGTGTTAAGAAGACAGAAGAAACGTCACGACACAGAGTGACTATTGGACGGAATGATGAAATTAAAACGTAACGGTGGAATTGTTGAATACACGGGATATGAATATTTTGGAACACAGAATATATGGAATATTCTAAAATGCGGGATGAGAGGAAAGTCTTTTAGAAAAGGATATAAATAATACATTTTTTTGTGAGTAATCTGGGTAGGATATCAAAACTTCGGATGATAATTTTTCATTTGCTCGCGACAAAAGATATAAAAATGTGTTAAGAAAGAGATCATCCAAGGTGTTCATCCCTGGGCGATATGTTTCCCCGCGTCGTGACTGTGCGGAAACATCGCAGGTGCACTTAAAGACCTGAAAGACGATGGTAAGTCTCAATTGCCTTAAAACAATGTGTGACATGTTATCGTTTCTTTTGCAGTCTGATTTGCTAAGTCAGTGCCTTTTTGAAGGTCTTCGTTACAAAACCTAATAGGGGAGATATCTGTTTGCTTTTGTTATTCAAATTTGCCAACCACAGGAACAAAAGTCCTTTTGTTGAAAGTCCTTTTGTTTTGACAGCCAATGAGGCTCTGGCCCCAGTTGTTGAAACGATGGATAGCGCTATCCGCCGGATAAATGAGGCCCTGTTAGGGGGGGTGCCCATGTCCTCCGTCTGAATTTCACAGCTAGATATGTCGCAATTTCGGAACATTCTTGTGTCGCCTGTCGGAATTTCACTAATAAATTTTAGCTTGTTGCCCCTCTGACAATCCCCATTCGCTGGAACGACGCCAACGGAACATACGGCCTCAATCTTTAGTACTTTTAAGCCCAGGGTTTTGAGACCTTTTTTGATGTTTAATACCTATTCAGACTACTTGGAATAGTTGTTGAAGTGAATGAAATTCCATCTAAGAAACTATACAAGTGGATAAAGGCCTAATCTGGCAAAGCAATCAAGCTACAATAGCGTTTCTACAATTCTGGTAGTGCAAGAGTCTAATGTTTCTTCCGAGTTCAACTCTGATTTAGTTGTCAGACTGTGCTTTTCTGTAACTATAACAACCCAGACAACCCAGGAGGAAGGACATTATCGACCATTCATTATCCGCAAGGCATGCGTTTACAAAAGGTCTGTGAAAAATCATAGTCAGTAGAGGGGACTGGTTATGAAACTCGGCAAACTTCAAAGGGTTAAACAATAGCGCGGTCTCTGATGTTGAATAGACCCGTCACGTGACTCTGACCGTGCACAAGTTCGGCACTCCGACGACTCGCTTATGACTCTGATAGTGATGTATTTCAATAACTCGCTTACGATTTGGAACACCGAGATGAACGCGATCAATAGAGAAAAAAGTATCTCTTTGACAGACTGATGGAGTGCGCACGTGGGTCATGCAGGGAGAACATGATACGCAAAGCGGAAAAGTCCTCAAAGGGAGTGATGCACTGAATACGTCAATCACATGAAATGAACAATCAAAACAGCAGTAAAATGAGATGTTCGCCTTTATTGGACCCTTATTAGCCATAATTGGCCATTATTGTTAACAATGATCATTATTAAGTAATTACGACGAATTGTGTACGCGCAAATGTTCAGCAGTCCCCAGAACATTCACAATTCTGAAATTTGCTATCGGTCAGTCTTGACATTTGTGTCGCTTTCGCTAATTCGTTGTAATAGTCTGTCGGTCGTCGCCAGTTCGTGGCTATCATGTCGCCGGTTCAAGGCCATGTCGCTTGTCGGAATTTACCCCTAACAGGGCCTCATAAATATATCACTATCCACTGGATGATTCAATTGGCTTTGCTAGTGTTTATCCGCTGGATAGTGGTTTCAGGTGTATAGCGCTATCCATCGTTTGAACAACTGGTTGGCACATTAATACACGATTTCCCAAGCAGATGTTGTTATGATCTGTAGTCAGGGGCTACGATCAATACTATTGTTTTCCTTAGTTTATTTATTAAGGATATCATTATTTTCAACTTCATTCATTTTATCGAGCTAGACGTCTTGCGTGATGGCACCCCTCTGCAAGAATAAAGGTAGGCGTCAGTAATGTTATCTTACCCAGACTTCTCACGGGCAAAATATGTATTATTTATATCCTTTTTTAAAAGACTTCCTTCTCATCTCGCGTTTTAGAATATTTCGTATATTCCGTGTTTCAAAATATTCCATATTTTCCGTGTTTAAGAATATTCACAGTATTCCGTATTTTAGAACATTTCTTGCATTCCACTATTCCGGCGTTCCACCGTTCCATTCTATCATTCCTCCGTTCCATCGAATAGGGTCACCCCACGACACACTTATAATTTTGCGGTATTCATCTTGAGAATTGGTATGATATGAACGGTGGTAGGTACAATATTTTACTCACTTTTCTCTGTTTGGTGTTTTGCAATGTGATCGTAAGTTAATTAAGTGCTTATCATCACGCATCACGCAGGAGAATTCGAGAATCCGAAAATCGGCGGGTCTAAGACACACGCCACATTCCACAGGTCGACTGTTTTACCTTTTTGAAAGTAACCCAAAACGCTCAATTTCGCTAACCCTAGGCCTAAGAACCAACGTTAGGCCTAGGGTTAGCCAAATTGAGGGTTTTGGTTACTTTCAAAAAGGTAAAACAATGCCCTGCAATTAGTGAACTGTGAAATGTGACCTTTGTTTTCGACCCGCCACTCTTTTATATAATTGCCGTTCTGCCGGAAAAGTGCAGATTCGCTAATTGCGTAAGTGTCAGGAAGTCGCTTTCTTTCAAAACAGTATCTTAATTACCGTTCTGAAGTTTCATTCATTCGCCGTTGCCTTTAGGGGATAAAACTAGTAGCGTTGATCTCGGATTGGGACATTCCATTTTTTATCCGCACCCCCCTCCTATGGAAGGCATTTTTCCGACAGGTCCCTTTTGCTCTGAAATCTGAAGTTAGATTCCGACAGGCTCCTTTTCCTCTGAAGCTTGATTTTTGTATAGAACAAAGACTTCCGATTCCGACCCCCTAAACTGGAGCAGAAAATCCAGATTCCGACAGGGTCCTTCTTGACATTTAAAAAAATGCCTTCCATAGGGGGGGGTGTGGATAAAAAATGGAATGTCCCATTATGAATGGCAGCAGAGCAGAATTGAAGGGTAGGGAAAGAAACAAAAAATAAATAAAACCGAAGTTTGAGCAGGGGCGAATCCATACCGGTTTCCACCGTTTTACGGAAATTGGTCAGAAACACGGGGAAAGGGACTTTAGAGAGTTCAATTCCAAAAAATTCCAAAAATTCCTGGGGGAGCATGCCCTCAGACCCCCATAGAAACTTTTTCGTTGTTTTGGAAACCAGTCATTATTTATCCTAGATCCGCCACAGTTGAGGGCACGAGCATTTACTTCTTGATATGTTACACAATATCACGATGTCACGATATGTTCTCACAATCCTTCATGTAAATATATTATCAACGATCGATCTTTTTTCTGTGCTTCTGACTTCCATCTTCAAACAAGGAAACACTGCATTCAGGTTCAATGGCATTAATGACAACAATTGGGAAGAGGAAAAGAGGCTTCCGGCCATTTGCGCGAATCTATTTCCGTATATCTCCATCACGTAAGGGTCATGGGAAGTAGGCAGGCAGCAACGGTAATTAGTTTCTGGTTCACTGAACTTGATTATGATTGGTCAATACACAATTGACCTGTCAGAATGAAATAAAAATGTTCACAGGTTTTCTGACTCGCACAGTGAAAACCGCCTCTGAGATCCATAGACAAGAACAATTAGAATAACATTCTGTTTCTCTTGCTACTGTACTTGACACGACGGGTATACCTGTCAAATTTTTCTCGTGATCGAAGTGTTCCAAATGTTACAAAAGGCAAATGCACATGCAATTTTTAGTTACATGTATAGATGGCAGTAATAATTCCCATTTAAGTCCTTAGGCTTAAACATTATTTTTTTAAGTTTTGTGTTGTTTCAGCTATGGTGAAACAGTGACCTGTGACCCCAAGCCACAACCTGCCGTTTACACCCTCCAAAAGAGGAATTAATTTCAATCTTGTGGATACTTGTCACATGTGTCAACATAGCTTGGCTGTAAGAGGGTATATTATAAAAGTTCTGGTACTGTGCATCGTTTCTGGGGAAACAAATCGATACAACGTAAATAGCCCCCTTAGAGAACGTGTGGTTACCAGTAAAATACTAAACCAGAAAGATTGAAGAAATTGAAAGGGAACATCAAGTCTGACATGCCTGTGGATTTATTGTAAAATTGCAGATTGCTCGGGACATTTTGTGTAGGCTTACACCATGTACATTGTATTACATCATTTCTGAGTTTACTTCAACTTCTTTTTCACAGCAAGTTATGGTTATTACAACGTAGTTCTACTTTTTTTGCAAATTAAGTATAGTTACTGTAATATATACTTGTAAATCACCAAATTGAGGTTGGCAGTGGTCAGTACGAACCAAAGGGTTTTTTTAAGTTTGAAATTTTCAATTTCGGGACTTATTTGAGTAGGAAAATTTGGCAATTACCATGAAATTTTTTGGAAGAAGATTTGTGATAGCTCCTATTTCTTTTTTTGGTTTTCAAGATTTGTGATAGCTCCTGTGTATCTGTAGCATGGTATTTTTGGAGGGTTAAATTTTGGTTCAAGGATTTTTTGGGGTTTTGTTTGAAGCCCTAGGGATTTTTTTGGGTTTTGATATTTGCCCCCATTCGATCATCCTTGTCACTTGAAATCTGGAGTACCCCCTCAACACCAAAACCCCTCCCCCCTTTCCCCACCGGGGCTTTCACAACAAAATTTCACTGACATTAATCCCTCAAGGGGGGTTAGTATCTGTGGTACAGGAAGATCAAGCAGATCAAGCCATGAGAAAGTTCATCTGATCGAAAGAAGTGATCCTTGCATTTAAGCAGTTGTCACTTTATAGACACCTGAAAAATTCAGGCATCTTCAACGGGATTCAAACGAATGACCTCTGCGATGCCGGTGCAATGCTCTACCAACTGAGCTATGAAGCCACACAGTTGGGAGCAAGTCAATTTGTTGGGCTTTTGTGTTCCAAAGAAAGGACCGATGAATGAAAGAAATATACATTTTCAAGTGCGGATTGTAGGTGAAAGATAGAAGTAGATTCGAATCCTGTTGAAGCTCTATGAATTTGCAGGGCCTAAGAAGCTTTGTTTATTGTATTTGCATCATAATGTAGCATTTCACATATAAATGATTTGGATCCGAAATACTGGGACAAAATGTTTTATTCCCAAAGGGTTTGAATCGGATACAACATCGAGTTAGCTAATTTGGTCTATTTCTTTTTTTGGTTTTCAGTCATTCTTACCAAGACCTTATTGATATTGAAAGTGATTGATTCTTACCTAGTTGCCCCTTTGCGGCTGAGTAATTTTGCACAACTGTTTAACATCTCTTCATGATCATTGAATTAGTTGTTAATGCAGTTATATGCTTCACATGGTAATTTGATATGATTGTTAATCTTTATACATGCACTTTGTATTATTAGTCTTTAGCTTAATCACTTTTTATGAATACATTTTTTCTACTAGTGTTATGTTAAAGTGCTACTATGACAAAAAAACAATTTTTATTTTTCTTTGGATTTGAAAACTAGGTTAACTAAACAGTACAAGGAAGGGTTACGTTTTTACAAATGTTGGCCGTGTAGCACTTTATATTTCAACAGACTTAACTGATTAGAGTGTACTAATGAGAAGTGCTAGTTTTGTACCCCATATGAACCTTGTGAGCATTAGCCCTACTAATGGAAATGGACCCACACAAGGACAGAGAAAAACTCTGACCAGGGTGGGAATTGAACCCACGACTTCGGGTTAGATCACCGCTGCTCTACCGACTGAGCTACAAGGTCAGACGGGAGCAGGCCGTGGGAACTGAAGATGTTGAAGTCATGGCCAGTCAAGTGTTGAGCAATCACACTTTTATAGTAGCACTTTAATAGATTATAAAATCATAATTTTTATTCTTATTTTAGTTATCATCTCAATTTTAGTCTCAATTTTAGTCCTCACCAAAGCTAAGTAGCTAGGGTATATACACAATAAACTGGACTTGTACTTGAACTGTATTGTATTATTTAGTTTTTTAAAATTTAGTTTAAATTGTATTATTTAGTTTTAGTGTGTACCTTAATTAATGTGTCAAACACTTTTAAAGTGACTTTCTGGCTCGGGAGAATGGGCAACCACTCCATATGTACTTGACGTAAAATAAAATTAATTATCTTATCTCATCTTATATTTTTGTTTTAATTTGCAGTCACAATGAACCCACAATCTCCAGTTGGATTTGTTGTAATTGGTTTTGGACGCATAGGAGCTATTCATGCTACTACTTTGATAAGAGATCCCCTAGCAAGGCTGCGATACATAGTAGATATCGAAGAAGACAAGGCAAGAGATTTTGTGGCATTGAATTTCCTTGACTCTAAGGTTGTCCCGCCATCAGCACTGGAAACAGTGATAGATGACTCAAGTGTTGATGCAGCAGTCATATGTACTCCAACCGATTTTCATGAGGATCTTGTCTTGCGCTGTTTGAAGGCAGGAAAGGCAGTGTTTTGTGAGAAACCGATAGCAAAGACTGTAGAGGCCATTGGTAAGTTTTAAAATTCTACTGCTCATTCCATCTAAAATAAAAAGCTACTGTTTAATTAATGTTTCTGGCTCCAATTAAATATTGTGTGAGGGCTTCACCTAACCACTGACATGCAAAATATTCTGAGTCAACAAACTGATGGATTGGAGAGCCAGGGGAAAAATGATCTTCCTTTTTATGAGTTTTTTTTCAGATGATTTTGTAACGTTGCAGCTAAATTGTTTCCAAACTTTCCTAAACAGCTTGTATATAAAAAAACCGGTGCAGATGTATTTCAAGTTTCTGGGATGATATTCAAAGTGCCAACAATTATGTGTTAATTTAATTGAAGTAAAAATTTAGTAACTGGTGCCTATTTGAAAGGCCTTTCAAAGTAAAGAAGAATATATCTTTACACTTCTTTTTGAAATATTCTTTAGTTTCAGAGAGATTCAAGTTTCATGTTTCTTCTTTATGTGTAAAAATGATGTCATTTAATTCAATTGTTCCAAAATAAGACATCATAAATGCTAGAATATTTCTAGCATTATTGGAGTGGCTTTCTTCAAACATGGCACCACTGTGAAGTACATCATTCATTATTACATAAAGTGGCATAATTTCATTGTGCTGACTGGCTATGGCAGCATGTTCTTTCATGGACCCAGTTTATGTAGGACTGACCTTCTCTTTTTTGCCTGATCTAAAAATCATTCTTTTAGAAAAGTTGATGTGAATTTGGCCCAATTTTGCAAAAGGCATGAATCATTGTAGAGAGCTGACCTACAGGTGTATAAATCTCTTGTAAGTTTTAAACCCCTCAATTTTTCAGATTTTTCTTACCAAACTTCCTACTGAAGTAAGGTTGGGGGGGGGGGGGGGGGGGTGCCGCCCTTATTTTAAATTTTTACGCATGGATTGCTATTTTTATGAATGTTTTCCTTTAGACACATATTTTGTACCCTGTCAAGTGCCTTGGTATGCCTCATCCTGGCTATGGCCCTAGAACACCCTTGCTGGTGTCATCCAGTATTTAATAATGGCAACAAGAACATTATTGACCAGTTGTCGAAGCCTGATTACAGCTTATCTGGTGTTAAGTGTGGTTTAGCATATCAGTTGCTACGGTAATTAACCCTTCTCAATACCGGCTACTCAGGAACAGTGTGGAAATCAAATTGGGAGAGGATTTTGACGTTACTTTATTGAGTTTCACAACCTATTGTAGGTTTTGAGGGTAACCTCCAACATTATTGATCAAGTGTTCCCATTCAAGGCCAGTCCACAACACTGGGAATTCAGCCCCCTACACTTTGCAAACATTATGTGTGCTCTTTAGCATCCTGCGTTAGT
>NC_090874.1:7557503-7567503 GCF_036669935.1 Montipora foliosa
CCCCCTTGAAGTCCTTGAAAAGCCGTGGAATTTAATTTTGGACTTCAAGGGCATTTGAAAAGCCTTTGAAAAAAAAAGATTTTGTGGAAAACTGCTTAGAACTCCTTAATTTTTTGCTTAGGTGAAACTTGTTGAGATTGCATCATGCTAAGTTAAAGAGACATTTCAAAAATTGAGCCTCAAATTGACTATTGGGGAAACATTAAAACCAAAAATTAAAATGCTTGTGGGTACACTTATAAACAGGATGTGGCAAGGAATATCAATTTATGGCATAGAAATCTTCTTCCAAAGACTCCTTGAAAACTCAATTTCTGGTTCTTGAAAATTCCTTGAATACTCCTGGATTTCATAGACAAAATCCAGCATGAACCCTGCCTTTCATTTCCAGTCAAGAGTTGAAGAAAATGATGAAAGCCGAGTATATGAAAGTCATGTATACTGGAAATGCATCTGAAACATTCTTCTAAGCGAAAGTACATTGCAGACAATTTCATGACATAATGTCATGACATCATAACAACATCGTAACGTGTGATGCATGCATGACCATCTATTTGCCAACATGCGTGTTAAGCATGATAAGTAGAGACCTAACCAAAGAATGCATGGGCCGGTTTTTTAACATTCCACGTAGTTAATGAACATTGTGTATTACTGATTTAGACCATCTGTTTTTCTGTCCACGAATAAATACTTCTTTGGAGTTTTTAGTAGTAAACGGTACTTGCTTATCTGTTTATTTTCAGAGCGGTGTTACAACCATGCTATGAAACATAACATTCCGTTATTTTGTGGCTTCAATCGCCGATTTGATCCCACAATATCACATGTGGCCGACAGAGTGAAAAGTGGCGACATTGGAAAAATCCACGTTATCAAGACAACAAGCCGTGACTTCCCCATGCCCTCCATAAGTTATTTAAAGATTTCAGGGGGGATCTTTCATGACTGTTGTGTACATGATGTAGACACAATATGCTGGATCTTGGGTGAGTCACCCCATACAGTGTTCTGCCTTGCCCATGCCTTTCATTCGGAAGTGGACGAGATAAACGATGTGGATACAGTGGTGGTAGTCATGAAATTCCCCAGTGGTGCTATGGGGCAGATAGATTTGTCCCGCCATGCTGTCTATGGTTACGATCAACGCATTGAGGTGTTTGGGGCAGGTGGTATGGTAACTAGCGACAATGTCCCTGCTTTCAACTCCAAAATTTTGAAGACCAGCGGAAACTCACAAGCCTCTCTAAAGTATTCCTTCTCAGAAAGATATGCTAACAGCTATATGTTAGAAATGGGCCATTTCATTAATGTTGTTAGAAAAAAAGAAAATTTGCTTGTTTCCAAAGATGACGTGCTTCGATCATGGAATGTTGTTGATGCCATTAAGCGATCATATTGTAGTGGAAAACCAGTGACTTTAACATAGATTTTTTGTGTGAACAGTGGGTGATGGTAGTCCCTGAATTTCTATTTTACAATAACTATTGTCGTGGCTTCAATACAGCGTCACCGTGATATATTTTTTACATTAAGGCAATATACTATTAATAATAATAATAACCTTTATTTAAAGAGGGTAACACCTATTACTATAAAAGTATTCTCCCTAGTGGCCCTCTAAAAACAAAAACAGTGAACAGAAATTACAGCAATTAAGATGAAAGCCTATAGATAAGTAAAATGGAGAATCTATTTACAAAGATATTTACAATGATATTTAAAAAAAAAAATTAAAAATCAGAATAGCTTTTTAACTTTAAAATTATCCACCGTATAAATTAGGGCAGTGTTATTAATTAGCGTAGATTTCATGGAGTTAAAAGAAGCCGTTGGGTTTAAGTTAAGAGCATTGAGGTCTTTTATGGTGGAATAAAAGAATGTTCTTCTCATTGCTTCGGTTCTTGGTTTCGGTAAACGGTATGATGTTTAAGCTCTTGTGGGATAATTGTGCTCAAAACGAAAGTTGTCCAAAATTGCAGTAAGGTATTCTGGTGCTCTTCCATCAATAACTTTCTTTAAAAGACCGAGTTTCTTGATCTTAAACATTTGATCGATTGGCAGCCATTTAAGCTTTTGAAAATTATCAAAAGATCGTGCATCCCAAGGACTGTCCA
The DNA here is from genome assembly GCF_036669935.1 of Montipora foliosa. Lineage (NCBI taxonomy): Eukaryota > Metazoa > Cnidaria > Anthozoa > Scleractinia > Acroporidae > Montipora > Montipora foliosa. The sequence continues at coordinate 7,559,624 of NC_090874.1, forward strand.
AAATTAATCGAGCGCAGCGGTTTTGAAGTTTAAACAATTGGTCTAGGTTGGTTTGGCTACAGTTGCTCCAAACAGTACAACAATACATAAAGAGTGGTTTGATACTTGCATTGTAGAGAAGCAATCGATATTTGGTGGGGAGATATCTCCGAGCTCTTCCTAAAATTGCAATTCTTTGAAGCAGTTTCTGGCGCAGTATGTCAATATGTTCATTCCAGGTGAGATGGCTATCGATGTATACTCCTAAGACACCTTCTGACTCAACCATAGAGAGTTGCATGCCGTCAACTGAAAGTGAATTTGCAATTTTCTGTCTGGTCGAAATTATACTGTATTTTGTCTTTGCTGGATGCATTTTCATTTTATTTTCCTTCGCCCACTTCGATACTGCGTCAATGTCAGGTCTAATTTTCTCCTCGACCTCAGCTAAGGTAGGCGCACATGCATAAAGGGTCGAGTCATCGACATAAATCCCAATGTTGTTCTTCAGTACTAAAGGCATATCGTTTATGAAGAGCAGAAAAAGGGCAGGAACAAGAATACTTCCCTGCGGTACACCGGATTGAATACTGAGCGGTTCAGAGAGTTTACCGTCGACACATACCTTCTGATACCTTCCGCTGAGGTAACTTTCGAACCATTTGAGGGAGTTGCTGTTCAAGCCATAAATCTGAAGTTTCTTCAGCAGCAGTTTATGGTCTACAACATCGAAGGCTTTGCGTAAATCGATCATAACAACACCTGTAAAATGGCGTTTATTCATTGCCTCCAGCCATTCATCTGTGATTTTTACAAGGATGGTTTCGCAGGAGTGGTTAGCTCTAAAACCCGATTGACATTTGTACAGTAAATTGTGAGTAGTAAGAAAAGAATTGAAGTGATTAAAAACATGTTTCTCGAGAATCTTTGAAATGACGGGGAGGACCGATATAGGTCTGTAATTGTCAACATCGTTTTTACTCCCCCGTTTGTAAATCGGAGTGACACGAGCCAGTTTGAGCTGAGCTGGGCAGATACTGTTAATTATGCTGCAGTTTATTACTTTTGCTAGACTTAAAGCAATTGCAGGAGCGATTAATTTTAACAACAAGGGGCTGATTCCATCAAGTCCGGTTGCAACATTTGATGGGAGAGATTTGATGGTCTCTAAAACTTCGCGATCTGAAATTGTGGGTATGCTGAAATCTGCACAGTTGTCAGCTTTGTTACGTTTTACGAAATCCACCAAACTAGTTAGATCGGGTTTAGAATTGATGGTTTTATCAATGATATTATCAGCAATAGAGATGAAATGCTCGTTGAATACGTTGGATATTTCTTCCGGGGTAGTATAGCTCGTTCCGTCTTTGGTTACAGAGTTTATTGGACTCAACTGTCTCACACTGGTAGGGAAAATGCTCTCCAAGGTCTTCCATAGGATTCTGGAGTTCAATTTGCTGTTGTCTATTTCATTGATAACCGCTTCTTTTTTGGCCTTTTCAATAAGTCGAACTACTTTGTTTCTAGCAGCATTGAAAGACACTTTTTGGATTCGACCTTTTCCAGCTCTTTCTTGAGCTGATCGCGCTCTTTGATAGCTCTGAGAATTTGATCTGAAAGCCATGATGGTTTCTTCATAGATTTAACTCTGACTGATTTAAGTGGAGCGTGTCGATCTACCACATCGAGTACAAGGGCTTCCCAAGTTGCTAACATTTTATCTGGGTCATTGTCAAAGGTGTCAAGGACGGTCCAAGGTACTTCATTTAAATCTTTAATGAGGCTATCAGCATTCAATTTCTTTAAAGGGCGGTATGTGACAGTGAAGTGCGCTTTCTTGGTGGATTTCAAATTTGCATTTTGTTTGCGAACCAAAATAGTAGGATTGTGATCGCTGAGTCCAAATGATGGTGATGTTGTACTTAAGACGTGCTCAGGATGAGAGCAATAATGGTGATCAATAAGAGTACTAGAATTTTCTGTGATGCGAGTTGGAGTTATAACCATTTGCTGAAAACCTTTATTTTCCATTAAATGAAGTATTTGCTTTGATGCACTTGTAGATTTCTTGATCAGATCAACGTTATAATCGCCAACGATGTGAACTTCTTTGTTTTCAGCGACAATAGAGTCCACAATATTTGCGAGGCCATCGAAGAAAGAGACAGTAGAGTCTGGGGGACGATAGAAGCAAGAAAGTAGTATCGGAGCACATTTGAATTGCTTGAATTCTATACTGATTGCAGTTTTGTCTTTGTCTCTTCAGATGATCGCGATGGGGTTGGGGATTTATCACATTTTCTATACACTCTCTCTGGCCCTTAGGAGGCATCAGACCACGAAGGTTTTTGGGGTACCCCCCCCCCCTCCCATCCCTCTCAAATGGTCGTATGACCTTACACGTCGCTCCCCCCCCCCCTCCCATCCCCTGTCATCAGGTCGTATGACCTTACAAGTCAGGCCATAAAAATGTTGGGGTACCTCCCCATCCCCTTGTCCTCAGGTCGTATGACCTTACAAGTCAGGCCATACATACCGAGCGAATGAGGTGCTTCGTGTGCACGTGCTGGAAAGGTCACCCAAGGTCCGTACTTTTTTGATCACGTGTTCTCTTGAACCTTCTAAAAGACGGCGCGTTGTGGCTTTCCGTTCATTTGCTTGTGATGTATGGCCTGACTTGTAAGGTCATACGACCTGAGGACAAGGGAATGGGGGGGGGGGGGGGTACCCCAAAAACCTTCGTGGTCTGATGCCTCCTAAGGGCCAGAGAGAGTGGTTTGGAGTTCACTACGTTGTGGAAGATTTGGATCAATAAAGACCAGACACACGGAAGTCCAGAACTTGGCTTTTTTAATGTTTGGAACAACAACAACAACAACAACAACAACAACAACAACGTCAGTCAGCCATTACAGACTTTTACAATTTGAGTTTTTGTTTGGCTTGCATGATTCTCTTCACGATGGCTTCGGTCCAGGTTTTCTTGCCAGGGAGATGGATGATGGCCTTCACCATTTTTGCATCGGCTTTCCATTTGTCTTGTAAATTCTTGGCCTGGGAATAATCGATGTCATGTTGTTTGGCAATCTTGTCCAGCCGATTGATGCCCGGATCGCCACGCTTGAGTCTCTTTTTCAAATGCGTGCCGGGTCCCATGTACTGGTGCACCCATACACTCTGGGTGGATATGGCGAAGGAAGTCAGAAGAGAGTCGCCACAAAATACACAGTAGCACAAACAACCTTGTTTGTAAACATAAAAAATCGTTCAGTAGTCATCATCATTTTGTTCTTCTTCATCTTGCGTTGGGATGGGACGCGGTTGGAACATCCTGTTCAATAAAAATTTCCGTGTCTCCACAGCTGCATCTGTAGCCTCTTCAACATCCATCGAATCCTCCTCCATGAAACGATGTCGGGTTTTCATAACGTCTTTATGCACGGGGTCATGCTTTAGACGTTCAAACCACTGGAGATAGTGCAGTACTGCACTCGCAACTCTCTTCTGTAAACGGGTAACAGGGCATTAAAAGCTTTGGCCTCAGCTATCGTTTCAGAGACCCCCTCCTTCAAGAACTTGTTGACCTTTTTGTCATAGGTTGAACTCAGTGACTCTTCCACCTCTTGGCGCAGAGTTTCCCAGGGATCTTGGTCATCTATTTCCCTGTCACTAACGTCTTCATCCTCAGACTCGATGACCATATCCGAGTCCGAGTCCGAGTCTTTTTCTTCCTCTTCATCTTGGTTTCGGTCCTCATCTTCTTCACTTCTCTCTTCCGAGGCAGCATAGGGTGGTACTTCCTCAAATATGTCCTCCATTGTTGTGTCTCCCACAGGCTCCTGGTCTATTCGTTTCAAACAACATCGCCTCTCGTGACGCGTACGGTCTCTGTTATAAGCTCGACTAAACGGTTTGTGGCAGTAGCGGCAGAGATGTGCCATACACTCACCCAAAGGGATTACTCCAAATGAGCATCGCGAGTTTGACGTCTGCTTTTATACCCACTGTTAGTCATGGGGGCGAGTGACTCAGAATGAGTTACTCATCAGCCCTTGGAGTTACTCCCCCCAAAATGAGTAGGGTGAGAGATCCTAGGTGTAGCCTAGGTTTACTCTTGCGCGAACCAATAAAAGGGTGAAGCGGCCGCAAAGATCATCATAAACGAGAAGCCACCGAGGAGGACAACGTGGTCTGATTGAGCTCCGGTAGCTTTTGACGGTTGACTTAGTGAAGTGCGTGCCATCTACCAAAGAGTGTATCCACAAGACATGGACGCCACACTCGCAGCACTGATTCAAGAGATCGAAAGGTTGAAGCGACAAGTGAGAATCCAGAAAGGGAACAAGCGCGAGCAACTCAAACGATGGGGAACCAAAAACCCGGACAAGGTTAAGGAGCAAAAGTAGAGATGGAAGGACAAGACCCGACAAAAAGTGAGAGACCAAAAGAGAGAAGGAGAAACAACCATGACACAACCTCCGCTCGTGACAACGCCAACCTATAACGAAGAAACTGAGTAGGGACACTAAGGAACTGAGGTGACTTTAAGGAGACTCTACTCGGATGTGATCGGTGGGATGAGTGTGTTTTTTCATTGGCCGGCCACATCCAAATCAGTCTTTACCATAATGATAATACACTAGGGTGCATGTGCGGGGCACCATCTTGTACATAGTGTGACATTATTTTGTGCTTTTTTCTTGTACTTACTCCTTTATGATTCTAGTTATTAAACCGTTTGATTCGGAAAGAAACTATCCTGTCTTGTTTTTTTCTGGCCGTGGGGGGCTTGGGTCTCTGTAATACCCCCAATTCGAATTTCCTATAAGGTGACGCAAAACACCCCAACCTGTTTCCTGAGGGTCCTGCCTGTGACGTCATGATTTGAATGTCCCCCTCCCGCCCAAATTGGAATCGACCAATCAGAACGCTCCATTTCCAACCGTCAAAAGGGCCCTGAAGGGTCCTGTAAGGCCTCCTGTCGGTTGTACTTCTTGAGACAACTCAAGAGATCACAGGTTACGCATGAGGAGTTAATGCTTTTTTACATCACTTGCATTCGTTCCATCCTCGAATATGCATGTCCCGTGTTCCATCGCGCCCTCCCGGGCTACCTCAGCGAGGACCTGGAGAGACTGCAAAAACGTGCATTGCGAATTATTTACCCCGGTATGTCATACAATCAGGCCCTAGAATTTTCAGGTTTGCCAACCCTCTTTAAAAGGAGAGAAGAGATTTCATCAAAGCTTTTTAATGAAGTCGTGGGTGATTCCGGGCACACTCTTCACAAACTTCCTCCTCCCAAGAACCCACCAAATTACTTTCTAAGGAAGAATCGGGATTTTGCCTTACCTTTGTGCAAGACTGATCGATGCAAAAGATCTTTCATTTTTAGTCACGTTTTCAGCGCTTAGTAGTGGTTAATTAGTTAATTATAGTAGCAATTTTATTCTTTTTTCCCTTTTATTTGTTATATTCTATATAATTTTTTATTGTAATGTCTTTATTGCAATGTCCTTTTTATTGTGATGTCTCTCGTAATTCAGCCTATGGCTAAAAGTTATTAAGACAATATAGCATCTATCTATCTCATCTATAGCACTACTAACAAGCGCGAGTGGAATAATTGTTTTATTAAAAACGCCCCCAAAATATAGAAAATTAGACTACAATAAAAATAAAAAGGCCCAAAAAATCACGCATATGCTTGCCGTGTTTGTAGATCATGGTATAATGGCTCATAACCCATGATGGCTTAGCCAATCAAAACTCTCGAATTGCATTATCCAATGATCCAGCTTTTAATAACATCTCATATCCAACGCGCGCTCATGGAATAATTGTTAAATACACGATAGGGTTTTAATACACAATATCAAAGGACGGTATGCATAACATAATATTGGCCTAGCCTAGCAGGCGTATTTTTGTTTTGGTATTAAAGAACTGTTGTGATTTTTTTGGGCCCTTTAATTTTTATTGAAGTCTAATTTTCTATATTTTGGAGGCGTTTTTAATAAAACTATTATCCACTCGCGCTTGTTGGATATGAGATAATTACAGCCAACTCGGCGCTACGCGCCTCGTTGGCTATCTATCATCTCATATCCAACGCGTGTTCATGGAATAATTGTTAAATACACGATAGGGTTTTAATACACAATATCAAAGCACGGTATGCATGACATAATATCGGCCTAGCCTAGCAGGTGAATTTTTGTTTTGGTATTAAAGAACTATTGGCTGACGTCTCGGAGAGGCCTGAGGCCAGTCAAAAAATTTGCACTCAGTGAGAGGAGGACAGTATGAAATGCTGTGTGCTTTGAAAATGGCGGCCCATTACGAACTTTAGACTTTGAACAAGCGTCCGCCAGCCAAAAAACGCTTGCTCTGCAGGCTAAATATTTGCCATAATTCGGTACAGTCAAGACTGGCGGCCCATTTCGCTGTCCGTGTGCCGTTTAGCTCGACGCCTTCATTTTGGTTGCCGCATGATTTCAGACTAATTTCCCATTCTCGTCACATGAGCCTCAGATCTTATGCCTGCGCATGACCCAAGGCTCTGGAAAATTATGTAGGTAAACATGCGCCATTGGGTTCTTATAGCCAAAAACTGGCTATTTGAACCTTACGGTATTTGCCCACTCCTCTTGCTAACATCAATGCACCAACCAGAGACGCTTTTCATTGTTCCGGCACGAAAACCAATGAGAACACACTTTGTTTCAAGGTTCCTCAGGGCTCTTCTCTCCCTCGGTCATTAGCAAAAGAGAAGAGCTCTGGGGTCGAGATTGACTAATATAAGTGATTGTTGAGGTTGTTGACTGAGTAGAAACCGACCAACTCCTAGGCTCGGCTCTGTTATGAATCAGTGCTTTGACTGGCCTTTCATCATCGATTAGTTTTATTTCAGTATCTTCTTCACCAGCTAGTCTTTTCTAAGGCATCTTTGGGCTAAAATGATCCCATTTGATGATCAATCCATTTGATATTCATCAGTTCCAGTTGGATACGAGGTGGCTCAAGCTGTTACAAGTGTTTATGCTAAAGGTAGACATGAATTATTTTCAGTCAGTGCCATACATAAGGAGAAGTAATTATAGACTTCAGTTTTCGTCGCAACGGTCTCAGTTATCTCGGCAGTCAAACACTCCTTTTTGTTAATTCAACGGCACTAGATGTACCGCTTCATCCGGACAAGGTATTTGAAATTATCAACTCTTGTTAATTTTTTTCCATTTAATTCATATTGGGAACAGATTCCGGAGGAAACAAGTGGTAGAGAAACCACTTAATTTGGCTAGTGCTAAAAATGCCTTTTGGCTTTCCTGAGAAATCTACCTGTTAAGTCTGTTCAGGGGGTTTGCCGGTGGAAAATTATTCACCAGCTAACCTCGGCTCCCAGTCTAGACAGCTTCCTAATGGCGACTCAGACTTGAGCACACTTGAGAGAAAGTTAAGACCAACCTTTCGATTTAGTAAACAAGAGCTTCCTTTGAGCCATTTACCTATACCGATGAAGTCTGTTCACACTCTTAGCTTGTACCAAGCTAAAATTAAAGAGAACTTTTCTCAGTTTATTTTTCCTTCTCTAACGAGAATAGCCCGGTGGTCAATTTCTTTTTTTCCGTATCTGTATAATTAGTTTCGATTTCCTTTTCTTAGTTTGTTTTGTTCTAAGATGTTTTTTTGCTAAACGGGCAATCATGATCATCAAAAGGTCTTTAAGACTAATTGCTTGCTTAATGAGCGACATTGATGGGTCTTCAAAACTGCTTAACTTTCAGCGTAATAATTGTTACTATCTGAAAGCTCCGAAAACATGCAGAGTAACTGAATATAAATTTGTAGCAGACAAGAACAGAATTATGTTCCAGACAACGCCGGAGCCAGTTGTAAGA
>NC_090874.1:7575003-7602503 GCF_036669935.1 Montipora foliosa
GACATCACACTGTGATCACATCTGTGATCACATGTAAAAGTTTTTATGTGTGATCACAGTGTGTGATCACACATGTGATCACAGTGTGATCACAACATATTTTCACTGGGGAAAATCTTAATTTTTATTCTTATATCTTATCTTATTTTTATATCTTATCTCATCTTATAGTTTTGTTTTAATTTGCAGTCACAATGAACCCACAATCTCCAGTTGGATTTGTTGTAATTGGTTTTGGACGCATAGGAGCTATTCATGCTACTACTTTGATAAGAGATTCCCTAGCAAGGCTGCGATACATAGTAGATATTGAAGAAGACAAGGCAAGAGATTTTGTGGCATTGAATTTCCTTGACTCTAAGGTTGTCCCGCCATCAGCACTGGAAACAGTGATAGATGACTCAAGTGTTGATGCAGCAGTCATATGTACTCCAACCGACTTTCATGAGGATCTTGTCTTGCGCTGTTTGAAGGCAGGAAAGGCAGTGTTTTGTGAGAAACCGATAGCAAAGACTGTAGAGGCCATTGGTAAGTTTTAAAATTCTACTGCTCATTCCATCTAAAATAAAAAACCACTGTTTAATTAATGTTTCTGGCTCAAATTAAATATTTTGTGAGGGCTTCACCTAACCACTGACATGCAAAATATTCTGAGTCAACAAACTGATGGATTGAAGAGCCAGGGGACAACTGATTTAATTGAAGTAAAAAGTTAGTAACTGATTCCTATTCGAAAGGCCTTTCAAAGTAAAGAAGAATATATCTTTACACTTCTTTTTGAAATATTCTTTAGTTTCAGAGAGATTCAAGTTTCATGTTTCTTCTTTATGTGTAAAAATGATATCATCTAATTCAATTGTTCCAAAATAAGACATAATAAATGCTAGAATATTTCTAGCACTATTGGAGTGGCTTTCTTCAAACATGGCACCACTGTGAAGTACATCATTGATTAGGACATTAAGTGGCATAATTTCATTGTGCTGACTGGCTATGACAGCATGTTCTTTCATGGACCTTAGTTTCTGTAGGACTGACCTTCTCTTTTTTGCCTGATCTAAAAATCATTCTTTTAGAAAAGTTGATGTGAATTTGGCCCAATTTTTCAAAAGGCATGAATCATTGTAGAGAGCTGACCTACAGGTGTATCAATCTCTTGTAAGTTTTAAACCCCTTCCTTCTGAAGTAAGGTGGGGGGGGGGGGGGTGCCTTCCTTATTTTAATTTTTTTACACATGGATTGCTATTTTTATGAATGTTTTCCTTTAGACACATACTTTGTATGCCTATGGCCCTAGAACACCCTTGCTGGTGTCATCCAGTATTTATGGAAACAAGAACATTATTGACCAGTTGTTGAAGTCTGATTACAGCTAATCTGGTGCTAACTGTGGTATATCAGTTGCTACGGTAATTAACCCTTCTCAATACTACTCAGGAACAGTGTGGAAATCAATTTGGGAGAGGATTTTGACGTTACTTTTTTTGAGTTTCACAACCTATTGTAGGTTTTGAGGGTTACCTCCAACATTATTGATCAAGTGTTGCCATTCAAGGCCAGTCCACAACACTGGGAATTAACCCCCCTACACTTTGCAAACATTGAGTGGGTTCTTTAGCATCCCACGTTAGTAATGTCAAGGGTTGTGAGACAGCCTTCGGTTTGGTGTACAAAAGCTGCACTATCTCCTCAGTTATTTTAAGACCATGTGTGTTCTGGTCCGGCCGGGGTTCAAACCCACAACCTCCAGCACAGTAGTCCATTTCTCCACCCTCTGTGTATTTTTGTTTTGGTAAGAATTATCAGCTGACCTCTTGGATAGCGACACTAACAGAGGCCTGAAGGGACTCCAGAAAATTGCACTCAGTGAGAGAAGGACAGTATGAAATGGTATTCACTATCCTCTACCCACTGTGTGCTTTCAAAATGGCTGCCCATTACAAAAGGTGGACCTTGAACAAGCATCTGCCTCCCAAAAAACATGTGCTCTGCTGGCTTACCTCGTTCCCAGGGTCTCTCTTACGGTGAGGGCAGAGAAGAAAGACCCTGGGAAAGAGGTTGCCATTTCTCAACCAACTGAGCAAACCAGCTGGTGGTAAGGAACCAGAACATAGAACAAATAATATGAGGGAGAAAATATATGAAACTCGTATATATTAGAAGAACTGTGGATACACTGAAACAGTTTTTTAAGTTAAAGATCACTGTAGTTAATGACACAACTTAAAGGGTTTATAAAGAAGTTGAAAAAGATCAAGGAGTGAATGGGAATCAAACCCATTACTCTGAGATTGCGCTGCACACTGCGGCATTACTGACCTATCAAGCCATTTAGGAGCAGGGACCGGTTCCTGAAAGGTGCAATAACCAGGGATGAATGTGCCTATTCCAGCACATTTATCCCTGGAATGGAGTTATTACACCTGTCAGGAACCAGCCCCTGGTCAATTGCGAGTTCCTTTCCAGGGTTTGTGCTACCCCTTGAAGTCCTTAAAAAGCCCTGGAATTTAATTTTGGACTTCGAGGGCACTTGAAAAGCCTTTGAAAAAAAAGATTTTGTGGAAAACTGCTTGAAACTCCTTAAATTTTTGCTTGGGTGAAAATTGTTGAGAGTGCATCATGCTAAGTTAAAGAGACATTTCAAAAATTGAGCCTCAAATTGACTATTGGGGAAACATTAAAACCAAAAATTAAAATGCCTGTGCGTACACTTATAAACTTGCAGGATGTGGCAAGGAATATCAATGTATGGCATAGAAATCTTCCAAAGACTCCTTGAAAACTCAATTTCTGGTTCTTGAAAACTCCTTGAATACTCCTGGAATTATATAGACAAAATCCAGCACAAACCCTGCCTTTCATTTCCAGTCAAGAGTTGAAGAAAATGATGAAAGCCGAATATATGATTTAGTCATGTATACTGGAAATGCATCTGAAACATTTTTCTAAGCGAAAGTACATTGCAGACAATTTCATGACATAATGTCATGACATCATAACAACATCGTAACGTGTGGTGCATGCATGACCATCTATTTGCCAACATGCGTGTCTACCACGATGAAGTAGAGACCTAGGCAAAGAATGCATGGGCCGGTTTTTTAACATTCCACGTAGTTAATGAACATTGTGTATTACTGATTTAGACCATCTGTTTTTCTGTCCACAAATAAATACTTCTTTGGAGTTTTTAGTAGTAAACGGTACTTGCTTATCTGTTTATTTTCAGAGCGGTGTTACAACCATGCTATGAAACATAACATTCCGTTATTTTGTGGCTTCAATCGCCGATTTGATCCCACAATATCACATGTGGCCGACAGAGTGAAAAGTGGCGACATTGGAAAAATCCACGTTATCAAGACAACAAGCCGTGACTTCCCCATGCCCTCCATAAGTTATTTAAAGATTTCAGGGGGGATCTTTCATGACTGTTGTGTACATGATGTAGACACAATATGCTGGATCTTGGGTGAGTCACCCCATACAGTGTTCTGCCTTGCCCATGCCTTTCATTCGGAAGTGGACGAGATAAACGATGTGGATACAGTGGTGGTAGTCATGAAATTCCCCAGTGGTGCTATGGGGCAGATAGATTTGTCCCGCCATGCTGTCTATGGTTACGATCAACGCATTGAGGTGTTTGGGGCAGGTGGTATGGTAACTAGCGACAATGTCCCTGCTTTCAACTCCAAAATTTTGAAGACCAGCGGAAACTCACAAGCCTCTCTAAAGTATTCCTTCTCAGAAAGATATGCTGACAGCTATATGGTGGAAATGGGCCATTTCATTAATGTTGTTAGAAAAAAAGAAAATTTGCTTGTTTCCAAAGATGACGTGCTTCGATCATGGCATGTTGTTGATGCCATTAAGCGATCATATTGTAGTGGAAAACCAGTGACTTTAACATAGATTTTTTGTGTGAACAGTGGGTGGTTGTAGTCCCTGAATTTCTATATTACAATAGTGGTGAGAGGGAGCGTCATGATCAGTTGAAACTGATAAGGAATTAATTAGTAACCTACCGTCAACTTCTAGTGATTATTTATTTTCCATTCATTTCTGGGTATTTTTTCTTTTTTCTCTAATGAAATTATGTTTTGGATAAAACTTCACTCATACTCTCTACAAAGGAACAAAGCGAAAAAATTTGCAAGAAATGTACAACATATGTACAGGTAACGATGATAATAAAATATACAAAGAAAAACTAGTTTTCTGTTCTTCTTGATGGGAGTCCATTTGTAAGCTTGTCTGCTGATACTTGATTCAAGAGTGCCGAGTCACACCATTTTGAAAACCCCAAAATAACGATTTCTGGTAGTTTTCGTGTAGAAAAATAACAGAAGACGCAATTTATTTAAAGCAAATGGAAAAACGATGAACTAACGTTATCAAGGCAAAATGCAATTACTCGTAAACATTGGTGACTCAATTGTGTCTATGGCCGTATCCCCTTTATGGTAGCCTGTGTACAGCCGCCCTCTTCCCTCAGAGAAAAGCCCGATTTTTCTGAGGGGAGGGGGGCGGGCGGTTGCACACGGGCAACTTTATGGTGGCTCAGACAGAATTTTCAACCTCTTTTGGCGCTATGCCCTATGAACAACTTGTAAGTGGAATCAACAAAATAATAATTATTGGTGAATGGCCTGATCGATTGGAAAGTAGCCGGTAGAATACTTGTTTTAGAATAATAATAATAATTATTATTATCATTATTATCCAACGTGAGAAATAGTTCTGTGAAGCAAAACGTTTTGTAATTTCTGAATGATGTAAGATTTGAATGATAGCAAAACATCCACAAGATTTTAGAGTGGTTAGTGAATTACTTTGGTTTATGATTACTTCACTCAGTGATTGGTTCAAAGTTCTCGCGCCATTTTTTCAACCAATCAGAAAAGTGAAACAAAACCAATCGTGGCTTTCGCATGCACATTTTCCCGCGCTTTGTGTCGGCTACGTGTAACCAAAGTAATTACTTTGGTTTTGGTTCTACGACACTCAATTGAAAACTGCTCTATGCAAAGAAATTACAATTTTTCAATGACTACTTATAGGGCACCGGAGCTATTTTCATAGGAAACCGTTTCACGTCCTCACGTCCTTTCACTTCTATGATCGGCACTGGATTCCGCTTACTGCGGTATTTAGTGGAGGTGACGGACGGTCGGGGGTTTCACTTGAACCTGTCTCATTAAACCAGGAAGCCTAAGGTCAGGTTTATTAACGGATAACTAACCTGGATACAAATATAAGGATTTATCTTTGTATGTTGCTTCCTTCCTGTGTGCTTATTTGCATGATTATTTCACACGATTTACGCTTTTTTTCCCTTCACGCTCTAAAGAAATAGCAAGCTTTACTTTCAACGCCATTGTGAACGATGGAATATATATATATATATATATATATATATATATATATATATATATATATATATATATATATATATATTATTTATTTATTTATTTATTTATTAAAAACTGGATCATTGGATAATGCAATTCGAGAGTTTTGATTGGCTAAGTCATCATGGGTTATGAGCCATTATACCATGATCTACAAACACGGCAAGCAAATGCGTGATTTTTTGGGCCTTTTTATTCTTATTGTTGTCTAATTTTCTATATTTTTGGAGGCGTTTTTATTAAAACAATTATTCCACTTGCGCTTGTTGGATATGAGATGATTAATGCCAACTTGGCGCTACGCGCCTCGTTGGCTATCTAAATGATCTCATATCCAACGCGCGCTCATGGAATAATTGTTAAATACACGATAGGGTTTTAATACACAATATCAAAGCACGGTATGCATAACATAATATTGGCCTAGCCTAGCAGGCGTATTTTTGTTTTGGTATTAAAGAACTATTGGCTGACGTCTTGGATAGCAAGACTAAGAGAGGCCTGAGGCCAGTCAAAAAATTTGCACTTAGTGAGAGGAGGACAGTATGAAATGCTGTGTGCTTTGAAAATGGCGGCCCATTACGAACTTTAGACTTTGAACAAGCCAGCCAAAAAACGCTTGCTCTGCAGGCTAAATATTTGCCATAATTCGGTACTGTCAAGACTTGCGGCCCATTTCGCTGTCCGCGTGCCATTTAGCTCGACGCCTTCATTTTGGTTGCCGCATGATTTCAGACTAATTTCCCATTCTCGTCACATGAGCCTCAGATCTTATGCCTGCGCACGCCCGATCTTATAGCCAAAAACTGGCTATTTGAAACTTACGGTGCCTGCCCACTCCTCGTGCTAACATCAATGCACCAACCAGAGACGCTTTTCATTGTTCCGGCACGAAAACCAATGAGAACACACTTTGTTTCAAGGTTCCTCAGAGCTCTTCTCTCCCTCGGTCATTAGCAAAAGAGAAGAGCTCTGGGGTCGACATTGACTAAGTGATTTGTTGAGGTTGTTGACTGAGTAGAAACCGACCAACTCCTAGGCTCGGCTCTGTTATGATTCAGTGCTTTGCCTTTCATCATCGATTAGCTTTATTTCAGTATCTTCTTCATCAGCCTTTTCTAAGTCATCTTTGGGCTAAAATGATCCCATTTGAGGATCAATCCATTTGATATTCATTTCAGTTGGATATGAGATGGCTGAAGCTGTTACAAGTGTTTATGCTAAAGTAGACATCAATTATTTTCAGTCAGTGCCATACATAAGGAGAAGTAATTGTAGACTTCAGTTTTCGTCGCAACGGTCTCAGTTATCTCGGCAGTCAAACGCTCCTTTTTAACCATTTTGTTAATTCAACGGCACTACATGTACCGCTTCATCCGGACAAGGTATTTGAAATTATCAACTCTTGTTAATTTTTTTCCATTAATTCATATTGGGAACAGATTCCGGAGGAAACAAGTGGTAGAGAAACCACTTAATTTGGCTAGTGCTAAAAATGCCTTTTGGCTTTCCTGAGAAATCCGCCTGTTAAGTCTGTTCAGGGTGTTTGCCGGTGGACAATTATTCACCAGCTAACCTCGGCTCCCAGTCTAGACAGCTTACTAATTATGGCGACTCAGACTTGAGCACACTTGAGAGAAAGCTAAGACCAACCTTCCGATTTAGTAAACAAGAGCTTCCTTTGAGCCATTTACCTATACCGATGAAGTCTGTTTACACTCTTAGCTTGCATTGTACCAAGCTAAAATTAAAGAGAACTTTTCTCAGTTTATTTTTCCTTCTCTAACGAGAATAGCCCGGTGGTCAATTTCTTTTTTTCCGTATCTGTATAATTAGTTTCGATTTCCTTTTCTTAGTTTGTTTTGTTCTAAGATGTTTTTTTGCTAAACGGGCAATCATGATCATTCAAAAGGTCTTTAAGACTAATTGCTTGCTTAATAGCGACATTGATGGGTCTTCAAAACTGCTTAACTTTCAGCGTAATAATTATTACTACCTGAAAGCTCCCAAAAACATGCAGAGTAACTGAATATAAATTTGTAGCAGACAAGAACAGAATTATGTTCCACACAACGCCAGAGCCAGTTGTAAGACAAGTAAGGGTCCGTAAATTTGCGATAACAAAACATTTAATTTCTTATAGATGACCCTCAATTGTCAGCAACCCATTATGTCTATAACTGAGTAATTACGTAAATCGCTAGCAGGTGTAGGATGTTAACTTCACGGTTGTGATTGCCTTGTGATTACAAACCGGAGATGACTTCATCTATTGCCTTAAAAGTCATATTCTTGATTTTATAACTCTTATAAAGTGAAACTTATGGGTAATGACGCGGGGTGATTTTTTCATTCCCACGTTTTATGTGCCAGAACGACCGATTAAGTTATCTTTCCGATCTTTAACTTTTCAATAAAAGAAAGTTCCCAAGAATAAAACGGCACTTCACTCTCGAGCAATGGACGCAGAACGTTGTCTACATGGCTACATTTTTGTGCCTTATTGCACGGAATATTGTTGCCAAATTGAACCGCAAAGCATTCAGCAATGCCAAGATTTTTATCCATGTTCATTCCCAAAGCAGGACTCGATTTCAGCCGAACTGAGCCGCTCAAACCGAACCTACTCGCCAAGGTTCAATGACCACGAGGAAGCCAACTATCGCTGGCTTATTTCTGCCATCGAGAGAGAGCCACCTCCACCTTGTGAATTAAGCCGCCATAATATCCGATCAGAAAGCGACGTACCAGAAACTCTCAAAGGTACGAGATAGATACCTACAATCTTGTTTTTCCTAATTAACAAACTGAGCGCAACTAAATCGACATCATAAATGTGAATAGATTTTTCTTTCGCTCGAAAACAACGTTTACTGTCGCTCCATAAGTTTAACTTAGAGGGTTTTAACTTTATTAAGAACTCTTTTTTTCCGGGGGATCGAGAAAATCGAATTTCGCCTCGCGCGCTGCTTCCTATTCACTGAGGATTTCTCAGCAAAATTTATGTTCTGCCATAATTTTCTTCCGTCATTCAGTGTTTGACTTCTTAGTGCAACTAAGAGAGAATCAACCCGACTGCATCGACCTACATATATTATAACAAGTCCCACGAGCACGAGCATACGTCATGTTATCTTGTGCATGCTGCTGATTAAATATAAGCAGTGCCGGTCAGTCGACCAAACTTACTCTTTCTTCGCACAAAAGTCAATGGCAATGTTATGAAACAAGTGGTTCATTCTTTGACGTGCGTATGTGACACAGTGTATCGAGCAATAAATTAAGGCTCATTGGATGCGGAGAGCACTAAAAAAAATAACATGAAGTTTGAGTTTCTTTGGGCTACGCCCCAGAAAGTGTTACGCTTCTCGTGTCGTGTAAACCTTCCGCTTGCTTCATAATTCGTTTAAACTAAATGATGATCCCGTTGTCGAGTGGCCATGAATTATGATGCCACTTCTCGATGCATGAGAGAACGGATCTTCTTTTCACGACTTGAAATGAGAGGAAGTTCTCCTCAGGTGCCGGGTGCACTCGGGGAGTCAATTGAAGTGTATACATCTCTGATTGGCTCATTTGTTTTGTTATTATTTATTAATTTATTTTTGCTTGCTTGATTGCTTGTTTGTTTTTCATTCTATTAGAAGGCTATTTTGACACACAGAAGAAGTGGAAGCTTCGAGCAATTTGCAAAGGAAAGCGAAACCGAACTATTTTCACAGCTGATCAGTTGGAAAGACTAGAAAAAGAATTTCAACGCCAGCAATACATTGTGGGAGCGCAGAGGTTTTACCTCGCCAGTGACCTGGGCCTCAATGAAACACAAGTTAAAGTGTGGTTCCAGAACCGAAGAATTAAGTGGAGACGACAGAACTTGGAATCTGCCACTGCAAGCTTGAGGGAGTCAAAATTTGAGCCAGATGAAAACGAAGGAAAATAAAGACTGGACTTTTCTTACTTCTCAATTCACGTTTCTAGGACAAAGAACTCACAGATTTGCTGGCAACAAACTCTGAGCAATTTTAATTGATAAAAGACCGCGTACTCAATGTCAGTGATCCCTGAAAAACAGCTTTGAATAGATGTGGCATAATTATGGAGGTCAGCGCTGTTTGACGGTTCATGTACTGAATAACTGAATAGATCGATGTATTGTTAAGCCAGGGGCGTAGCTAGGATTTTTCAAAGGCGGGGGCACATTCACTCACATCCAGGAGACTTATCGGTTTCTCATGTCGACATCCACACTATTTTTAGTGAAAGTGACAGTTTTTCGGATGAGCAGTGACTTCAGGGGGAGGGACAAGCTTACAAAATAACTGTGCATATAAAGTAAATTCCGGGTGACATAAATTACTCTGTTCCAGTCTCACAGATTTTGTTTGTATTATGTTGTTGATTGTCACAAGGGGAAGGGGGGGGGGGGGGGGGTGACGGGCACCCTAGGACCCCTTCCTGGCGCCTCGAAGCTCCGCGTAATAGGCTCCTGATTTGCAAACGTTTTACATCTCGTTGTTCTTGGTCAACAATGGCATTGTCAACCGAATCGGAGTCCGCAAATTTTTCCGACATCTTGAAAAATAACTGAAAATAAAGGGCGGCTTGAAAGTTTTGACGCCAAGGGTGACGTAGTTTCTCAATCACTTTTCACCAGTGAAATACACCATATTTCCAACCAAACGACGCGAAAGATTATTTTTGACTAGTGAAATTTCATCATGCGCGTCGTTGAGTGGCTGTGACTAAAAACAAAGCGATTTTTTCATCACTGGCATTTCTGTGAGTAAATCTCAGCACTTATGTATGATAAAACCTGCTCTCACACTTTTCTGTGGCCTAGTATAGCACCTACTGCATGTATTTGCTTTACCTCGTGATCTCCTCATTTAAACTTTCGCACTTGTTGTGATGGGCTATAGCTGTAAATGAAACTTTCGAATTTAAGTAGTCCATTTTTAATGACATAACCTGATTGTTATTATTGCGAAAATGACAAGAGATATGATGCCACAAGAACAGCTCGTTTGGCCACCATTTTCCTCAAGCGGTGACAGTTGATTCCCAGACTCCTGTTTTTCCTCCTTTGCCGGAAAAACATTATTCCTGAACTGGGCCTCTCCGACGTAGTTGCCCGGAGGAGAATACCGAATCACTACAACAACTGAGCCATCGTTTCCAGTCGCATAAGCTGCTCCTATCCGTTTAGACTTTTTCCACACAACCTGAAATTAATTAATTTTCTATGAATCACTCAAAACACGATAACTCAGACTTCTTAAAAAAGTTTCAAACTCCATTTATGAAATTCATCGCTAGCGCTTAGAATTCTCTGCGTTTGTAACATGAATGAGTGAAAAAAGGCCTTGAGAAAGATGACGCAAAAGTATGAAAACTTTTCACAAAGGCGGTGAAAAAGAAAACTAATTTTGAAATCTTTTGACTAAAAGGCACACAACAGCGAACCTGATTCCTTACACTGAAGCCCGTTCCTTTCAATGCAGCCCAGGGATATTTCTATCACCATGTAGAACGTCAAGGAGAGAACGCGGGATAAACGCAAAAAATTAAGTTGACAGCGCAAATTATTTTTTTTAAACCCAGTCTCACCCTCGACAACAAAGGAGGAGACTAAGGAAAGCCTGCCTGGAGTTTAATTATCAAGGACAACGCCAAGTGTCAACAAAAACGTCACCGGTTCAGAATATAACTTAGCGCTATCGCAAGTATATTTCGCAACCATCCCGTCCTGCTAACCATCACGGTGAACTACCCTTTAACGGTGGGGAGAGGGAGGAACATTGGTGGTTAAAAAAGGAATAATAATCCTGCAGCACATGCAGCACGAATTTCCGTGCATTTCTTTGCCGTACTCCACAAAGTTTTGACCACAACGTGACCATACAACAAAGAACCAATCATTTTCTATTTGCACTTTAAAACCGTTCGTAATCCCCCCCCCCCCCCCCCCCCCCTCTTGGAGTAAAAAACGTTCTCTGGTTAAAAAAGGTTAAAAACATAAGCTTTCGGCTATCAGTCTATAGCCTTTGACGAATGAAAAAAGTTAGCGCGCGGATGGAAATATATACGAAAGGGAGTGCGAAAAAAAATTTAAAATAGAATACAAAAAAGTGTGAAAAAAGCCAGGAGATAAAAAATGTAAATGAGGTCTAATTACAGTAAAATAGAGTATTGTCTGTAAATGAAGTCTAATTTTTATCTCCTAGCTTTTTTCACACTTTTTTTGTATTCCATACTTAAAATTCTTCGCACTCCCTTTCGCTCCCTTTCATAGATATTTCCTTCCGCGCGCTAACTTTTTTTATTAGTCAAAGGCTATATACTGATGGGCGAAAGCTTATGTTTTTAACCTTTTTTAACTAGAGAACGTTTTTTACTCCAAGATGTATTATCCTGGTTACAGCTCGATTTTGACTATTATTCCTGTTTTTGTTGCGTTGTTGTTGTCGGTGTCGTACCTGTCGACTTTGCTTGAACTCCTTAATTAATGTCGTCAAGGAAACCTCTATTCTAACCTTGTTTAAAAATTGTCCTGAAAGTGATTGTATTCGAAATACTGAAATGAATCTCAGAACCCTTTTTTTTATTTTCAATTTTCCCGGGCGCCGCAGTAACGAAAGACTTGAATGATGTGAGATTTTTTCTATTTTAAAATTCACTTTCTTGGTTACAAACAATTTTTTTAATAGAAATTCGAAGCAAATTTAATTCCAAACATTCTTTCCTCCGATTTTTAAAGTTATTTTTTTACGCAATCGTAGAACTTCCTTGGGACGCTTCGTTTGAGATCCGGAGTTCCCAGGTTCAAGACCGTTTTAAACACTCGTTGAATTTGTTCCAGCGGTAGTCCCTGCTTCAACTTCTCGGTCGCGCTTGTAAATAAAATAGCCATCTCAAGTTGTTTGCCTCCGGTCAGTTGGGATTCTTAACAGTTGTTAGACTGTTGTTGTTGTTGTTCTGTTCTGTCGTTTCGTTGATTGTGTTTCATGGGCCCTGAAAAGCTCTCAGGGAGTGATCAATTAAGCCTGTATTTTATAAAATAATTAGGATAGTACACGCACTCTCATTGGTCAATAGCTGTTTAGATGAGAGTCTGGAGCTGTGACATCACACGAATTCGACTGCGTCTCGGGTTTGCAGTAACTGTTTTGATGAGGCTATGGAAACACGGAAAACGTCCTCTATTGCTTTATTGTATTGTATTGTAATTTTCCATTGAAGGAAAGACGTAATTTCTCACCTGAGTGAAATGTCCAGTTTTCGGCGAAAACCCAGGTTTGTTGAAGTCGTAATATTTGATTTCATCGTAAAAAAGTTTAGTAGCTACAGTGCAAGGCTCTGTAGGTTTCTTTGAGCCTCTGTAGAGGTTTTCGCCTTGGTTTATATTCCGCTCATGTTGAAACAGATTGTTGGCCGCCAAGTACGTGGCCCATTTCGCCGCGTCTTTTGCAAGTGAAGGATCCCAGCTCACTGGACCAACCTGAAATTAGAGGAAGTTGTCTGAGAAGCACGTCATGGTAACTTTACTCTATTAGGCCGACCGGTAGGCGTGTAGTGACTGACGTAGTGACTGAACATCGGGCTTCCGTGCGAGAGGTGATAGGTTCAAGGCCCCTCACGATCAAAATCTCAGGGTCTTTGACGATTCAGCTGACGATTAGGCTTGGATAATTTCTGCCGGCAGAAGTTCGAACAGAATAAGCGATTTTTGAGGCGAGCATTCTGCCGACAGAATGAGGCATTTTCGAGCAGAGTTTGAGCAGAATGAGGGAAAATCAGCGGCACTATTAATATGCATTACAGTTGTGACAAAATTTTGAAACTAAATAAAAAACAAATGAAAAATACCAAGTGTTTGATTCGATTATTTGACCTAAGGTAAGATCAGAGTTAGTAGAGTTTCGACTCAAGCTTGTCGTTATTGTTTACAGGGTAATGCTATTCAAAGGACAAACGTTTTTTTTCCTTTTTTTCTTTTGGTTTAGCGCAACATGATTGCTCTTAGTCGATCATTCATAGCCCTGCAAGTCTTCGATTTTTCATCTCCTTTCCTTTCCGCACGAGGTTTAGTTTGCCACGGGCAAGGATGTAACCGTTCGTAAGGCTTGTTACGCATTACCCAACTCGTGCCTTAAACTCTTGTCTTATAAGGGGGCTTGTTTCAAGCAAAATATCAGAAAGGAAGCTCAAAACACGTATAAATCGTGAGTTTCCATCAGTATAGTGGCTCTGCATTTACCTGATGTCGTGCGCGAAATTCGTTGTGCCATTTCACGCATTGTTCTTTGAAAGGAAGAGTCGCCTTCGTTACCGCTGGAAGGAAAAATAAAAGTTAAATTTTTATAACAAATTGATTTTTGTGTGTACAGGCTGCAGACTGAATTGCATACAAAAAATATTCAAAAGTAAATATTCCTTTTCCAATGCACGAGATTGTCTAGAATTCACATATATTTGAAAACAAGTACTTGGGTTGAGAGGAAGCAACCATCAAATAGCTTCTAATCTAGCTATCTTCAAGTGAAGACACACATAAAACCGAGGGTACACCAGAGGGACACAGGAGACAACAGGACATGACGAAGGCATGTTCGTGATTCGTCGTTTCAGAAGTTCGTTACGGGTGGATCAGTAAGCTGCGTCACTGAGCAAATTCCGACAACCAAAAATGTATAGGGTAAGCGATCCAATTTTTCTTCTGTGACGGCCTTTCATTTTCTCCTTACCTGCTTGCCATGCGATACTTATAGAAAATGAAAGAACAATGAGATAGCTCTGCATATTGTTAAAATGCCAAGCTTGTAGAATCTCCAATTTTTCGCTTGCACTGGAACCACACTTCACATAACGTATATTTTTATATCCGAATGCATTTTAACACTCCTTTTATGGGATCAGTAGGCAGGACTTACACTCGAGTCCCGTGGGAAGCATTACTCTGATTACTCAACACGTACTGAAAAACTGTGAATGAATCCCTTTTAGAGCGCTAAAATGTGATAATTTGACCTCCCTGGAAACATCATCTATCATATCTATTTGTTTTATTTTTGGCAACTACGTGAAATAAACAGATGATTAACCATCCTGAACCATAGCTGGGAAGGCACGATGAAATCCATGAGAAGAGTAGTTACGACTGATAAGGAGCCGGCCGAATATGTGCCGCTATGAAGGCCAGATTTCAAGAAGATTGGTTTGGGAAAAAAATAAGTGCGCAAACTGAAGCCTTGTCTTGAAAACACTGATGGACTACCATGATTCTCTAGCTACAGCTGTAGCACCGTTCCTGGAAAGTTCCAAAACTTCTTGGGGACCCAAATCTCACTTTGTTGCGTAAAAAAATGCCGTTTCGAGGCAATAACTTTACAAATTGTTGTTTTTTTGAGTCCTGAAAATCCGTTGAAAGACCAGCTTCTAACATCTCGGCGATAGCGTGCGAGCAAGCTCTCTCGCGGGGTGCGCGCGGGCGGAGAGAGTACCCCGCGAGACAGCTTGCTCGCAGGAGAGGGCCCGGAATGTTATTGGGACATTGGAGAACTGACGTACGAGTCCCGACCTGTTTTGGGCCTTTTTCGGGTGTCACAATTATTTCTGTATCCTGTGAACAAAGAGATTCCATATTGCGCGTACGCGCGTTATATCGGTCGAGGGATCCATTGGGAGGCCGAACACGGTCAGCGGATTTAATATCCCAAGAACCTTTTCGAGGAATGATAATTTTCTTAAGAGCGGAAAAATTCGAAAAATCGTTTTGTTTTGAAATACCAAGAATACAACTTTTTGTGTTTATCAGTACTATATTCTTCCTTTTTAATTCAAATGTCCAAGCATCCTGTGGTAGTCAAGACCTATGGAAGGCATAAGTACAGAACTATTAAGGCCCAAATATGGCTGTCGCCCGACGAACCTTTTCTTTCGCCGTTCGGCCGGGATCAAAGTTTTCCCTCCAAATTCGAATTCGACAATTCAGCCAATACTTTCCAGCGCAACCCGTCTAAGTGGTAAGCAATCATATTTCTAATAAATGAGAACATTTTCTAGTGAAGACTCGCCTGTCCGAAACAGGCTATCCCTTGCATTTGGTTGTATGTAATAAATGTTGGTAAAAGAGCTGTGCTTTCAAAATAAGTTAATATAATTATTAATAGCTTAAATATAAGTATCAGCTAGTTTGATTGATTAGGATAGGTTTGCGGCCCGCAATTGGATGGGGCTGTTGATGAATTTAAAAAGTGTATTTCTATCTTGGTTTTGATTGGATTATTTAATCAATTATTATCCTGTTTTATTCTTTTTGAATTTTTAGGAGAAATCTTTCCAAGAAGGCACAAAATTCAGTTGTTACGTCATCCAGTAGCCAAAAAGAACCGTCCAAGCCTGACGATTCATCTGATTTTCTTGATAAGGAAAACCAATGCTCACATGTAGGTCCACCAAGTGATAATGTGGTAGTGGACAGAAGACCCAGAAGAAAAAGACAAAATTTATTCAGTAATTCCACGTCACTAACACAGCAACAAATAAACGATGATGCTGGGTTTTGCAATAAAAACTTTGATACTGGCAAATCAGACATTGTTTTAGTCAATGATAGTTTAGAAAATATACAGGACATCCCCAGTCACACACTACAAACACGAGTACACCAGCAGCATCCTGGGCACAATTTGTCAGACAGTGGTTTAAATGGACAAAGCTTGGATGCAAATGTGCTCCTACAAGGCTTTCATTCGCATCCTAAAGAACCTCAAGTCATAGGTAATTACTCAGACAAGGCCAATGGAACTCCATTGACAGTGGAAACAGCAAGATTCAACTCTTCTTGTGTGACTTCAACTCCTGCATTTACGGTCAACATGGTTTCAGCTGTTCCTCGAACTTCATGTGAATTAAAAAGGTCTACAAATGGCAAAGTTGTTTTAGAGCCACTGAAAATCACGCCAATTCAGGGGGAAAAGCTTGTGTCTCATTCCTGTGAGAAATCTGTAAACAACCCAGAGTCCCCTTATTACTTAGCAAGGAGAAGTGATTCAGATCAAAAGTCTAAGGAACAGAAATCCTGGAGAAAAGCAAGTGGAGGTGATTCTTCTGTGGAGTTGAAAGAGTGTGTGGTTAAGCTTGAAAAGCTGAGGATAACACCCTTGAAAAAGAGAAGTAGATACTGCATTATAGAAGGGATGGGTGTTGCGGATAGTTCTATTGTTAGTGTAGGAAAATCACATCTCTCCTTTGTGGTAAGTTCTTGCAATTGTCCAGTTGCATTTTTATATACAATGTAAGATTATAATTTATTGTATGACTAGCTCTGTGGGCGGGCAACATGAACCAAATCCCGTGCTGTGATCGGCTACCTGAGCAGGCTAGATGGAGCTATCTTGCCCACAAGATAAAAGATCATTTTTTGGTTTGTTATCCCGCATAATAATTCCTTTAATGACCAAGCTTGTTTGGTCAAGACGGCTGGATATTGGCCTCGTTCCTTCTTTTGTGTGTTCATTGACCTCGGCTTTGTCTTGTTTCATAAACATGCAAAAACAGAACAATTTTAGCCAATATTCAGCCATCTTGACCGAACAAGCTTGGTCAATAACCCATAATTATGTATTATTGATGAAGCCTTTTTCTTGAGAAGTTTTTTAAGAGCAGTATTGGCATTGAAAATGAACCACACCATATTGTAAAACCCCAGCTGCAGGAAGCAACAGAGTGTGGTTTTGTGGAGTTAAGTAATATCTTTGCTTTGGACAGACAAAGCCAAACATGTCAGAAGGGAACCTGAACCCTCAACACCCAAGTACAGAAACAGCACCTTTACTTTTAAAAGACAGTAACCCTTTAAATTAAGTCCAAACTTTACATACTGTGATAGTTTTCACTATGCAGGGGGAAAGAATAGTGACATCTACCACCCCATATATGGCCAGTAGAAATCTGCGACACTCGATTTTTACCACTATGAGCACAAATAAGGGCTATACACAGAATGTAAAAAAATACTGGTTTTTCTACTTGGTGTGTGTTTTGCTGGCCTCACTGGTTATTCATTGTATTTGTTGTGGTTCAAAAATTTACTTAATTAATTAATTAAATTTTTCTAAACCACTTCAACTTTGATCTTTTTTGTTGTCAATTAAGTATTCATATTGTAATCTTAAAAGAAGAGGCAAAAGTAAACTTGTCATTGTTAGTGTAAATTTTACCCTTCAAGTATGCACCAATAATGGGGTAATGAAATGATTGGAAGAACAATAACAATGTCTTAGTAATACATGTAACTATTTTTATGTGATGAAGGAAGCTCTTACTCCGGCAAAGAAGAATCTACCTGATTGGAAGTCTGATGACGAGGAAAAAGTAGAACTGAGTGCTTTTGATAAAGTTTTGTTGGAATGTGACCAAGAAGGGCCAGTCAAATTTGCGAATGTCCTCAATTCCAGGTGCAACATTCATTTGTTTTATGTTTTGCATTAACCCAGGAGTTTACTAGATAAAATTTGAAGCTGGTGCCTGGTTTGTGTAGACCACCCAACTGTTGTCATTGTCAAAATGAATTTTAATCTTTGGTTTGAAAGAATCTGTCTTAAATTACAAAACTTCATTTTTGGGAAAAAAGTAGTGAACTTTGACCAAGTGAAGTATAGCCAACTCTTTTCGTCCGTTACTTGTGTCAAATCAAGGTTTTGGCTTCTGACCTGTCACCTCTCTATCTGAGAAATTATTGTTACTCGCAAGTTTAACCCATGGACTCCTAAACCTCCCTCCTCCCCCTACCCCCTCCTCCCCCCATTGATGAATAAAATCGTCTAGCGTTTAAGACAGAGTGAAGAGTAGAGTAGTCAATGTGTTGAGTAAAGTTCTTTGTTATCAACGCTGTTGGCAGTTGTTATTGTCTTTGTCATCTTTGACTTACTCTATTAGGTGATACTTTTAAAATTTGGTCTTTGCAGAGTAAATTAATGTACCTATTTGAGGGTTAATAAGCAAAGGTGACAATTCATTTTGTGTGTGGATTATAATGTTACATTTCAATGAAAGAGCAATATAGATTATTTTTATACCAGTAAAAATTACAGGACAGTCATCATAAAATTAATTCTTTGATTTAGATATACCTGAATTTACAAGGGTATCCTGTCAAGTGATGTGAATACACTGCAATTCTGTTTCTGGACACCCTTGTGAATTACTGATGAGTTTACAATATTGAGATTAAAAAGTGAAAACATATGGCTCCTTTCTGGTTTGCAGTTTATTAAAAAGCTGTGCTAAAATTGGGGAGGGAGCTTATGGTGAAGTTTTTCAAGTACAATATGAAAATGGAGAAACCGTTGCACTCAAGGTATTTGTTTGATAAAATAATATTACTGGTGTGAGTATGGAATATATTGGACAACTCAATAAAATCTTCAATAATAATGCCATAACCACTTGTGAAGATCCATAGGATCCAAGGATCTAAAGTTGTGAAGATCTTGCAAAGATGGTACAAGAAACTTTTAGGAAAATCTGGTCAGAACCCTTTAAGATCCTTAAAGATGTTGACAAAATCAGAGATCATAGATCTTTGAATATCCTTTGAGACCCATCAAACATAATTATGAATTTAAAGCCCGGTCATGGCAAGAAAATACAGAACCTCTGAACGATCTGGGCCTCTCACAAGTTTTAGTTAAATTCTCAAAGTCACTGTCATACATGTATGTTGGTATTGCTCCTGTCTAGGTAATCTGGCCAAAAAGTAGCAATTATTTTGATTTTAGACTGCAAATTAATTATTTACCGGTATTTATTTGCAGTCCCTTATACATTGTAAGTTAAGTAAAACATTTGACCCACTGGTACCTCTGTCAGTCTCTACATGTATTTAAGTTGTAATGTTTGTGTACAGGAGCAATTTATTTCATCTTTTGCCATTCTTCATTCTTGAAATTAGCTAAACAAATCCAGGACAATAATGTTTTTCCCAGCTGAATAATTATTGTTTCTCTCTAGATGCATTCTATGAATCAAATCCTGAAAAGTTATCCAGTGAAACAGAGGTTGTGCTTCATGCTCAACTTTTATCCTACTCTCTTTTGTTCCTTCTTTTAGTTTCAATTAAGGCTATTGAATTTCATTAATTATTGATATTTGTCATCTTGAAATATACTTAGATAATTCCAGTTGAACGCAATTTTGAAGTCAATGGCACACCTCAGAAGTCTTTTGAGGAAATTCTTCCTGAAATTGTCATTTCCAAGTAGGTTACTTGACACTGTTTATTAATTTTGGTTAAAAAAAGAATATTATTTATCAGTGACATGGCAACTCTAATGAGATGCAAGAAAGTGGTTACATCTACATGTACGCAAGGAGTTTTTTACTGCTCTCTTGTGCATGTTATTGCAACAGGATATCTTGTGGTTCTTGCATTCCCAAAGATTTAGACCTTTCTTAGGCAGCTGTTGAATTCTGTCTTTTCTTCCACCAGGGAGCTGAGCCGTCTTGGCATTGTGGGTGAAGATGTAAGTGAAAGCAATTTATCTTACAATATCATTATCATTTATAGGTGAATTAAAGTAGTAAAGATTTTTCCATGTAGTGATTATCATCAATGGAGCAAACATAATGACATGTGACTCAGGGAGAATGATTGAATGTCACATCAAAGTGATCAATAAAGTATTGAGAGGCAGGGTCTTGGTTGATCATTCTCTGATTTAGACCAGCTGAGGCAGTAGTACCAAATTGAATGCAATTTTTAACTTGAAGGGAACACCTTCTCCTCAGTGATATTAAGACTCCTAGCAGACTTTGAAGCCTTGCTCCATCAAGCTTACCAGGTGCTCTAACTGCCCATCCTGTTCTCTTTGGACATTATTAAATAAAAATTAAGAACACTCCTCTCCGATTTATGACAGAAAAATACACATCATTGCCTAATGCCCACAACAGATTCATGATTTTCTTAGGAGGGAGGGGTGGGGGATTGGTAATTTCACATTTTACTCTAACTTCCAATATTGTTGCATATTATACACGGTAGTTCCTTGACTAGATCCTATGTCTGCCAGTTATTTCTTGGTTTCATTGATTGCAAAGATGTTCTGCGTTGGTCACAATCTGTTTCATCATGTGCAAGTGATAAAGGAATTTGTCCAATGCCTTGATTTGCATGCTACCCATGTGTGACATCCCACAGTGCTGCAAAATGCAGATCTTTCTGCTTACCAAACCCCAGCAAACACCTCCAACAATCTATGCATATCCTTCAATTCAGTTATTTTTATTTGAAAAGCTAGCTGTAACAGTGTGATCATAAAGCTTTCATTTATTGTTTTCATTTCAAAGGAAGGAATTAAAGACAACTTATCCAACAGCTTTATTACTGTGCACAGGTATTGCAATTTTCCCCTTGGAAAACTTACACCCTTGAGAAAAAAATATTAATTTGAATCACAAAAGGAAGGAACACTTTTCCTGATTATAGTACTCGACATGTACCGGTACATGTATGTTTCAGTTTAAAGTATTTGCTTCTAATATCCCTTGATCAGTAAATTGTACTCTTGCTTTGCAAAAGCATATACAATGATAAATACAACTGTACATGTATATAGAGTGGAGAATGTAGCAAATTGTTTACAAAATACTTGATCCTTCCTACTTCCTTTACTCCACTTTGGCTGTGTTGACCCTGAATCAAGAAGATGTGAAAAAAAACTGTGGAAAAGTATATTAAGATATTATTGTGTGTTATTAATGCATGATTAGTGTCACATGCTGTCAGGACAAGTACCCAGAGCATCTTTTAATAGAGTGGGACAGATGGGATGAAGAGCACAATTCAGAGAATGACAGGCCAGGTATAGTAAAATAATACTATAAGAATAGAAACAACTGTGAATTTCAAAGTCAATAGCGTAGGCTGGTAGTCATTTATTCATACACATTAGGGTTATGGCATGTTCAAGTTCAAGTTTATTAATAACTACTGGTATTATTAAAAAGACTACACTATCCCGCCAAGTGTGAAAATGTAATACCAGTACTCCTACAGGAGGAACCTAATTCTTGATGATCCCACTTGTCTAGTAAAAGTTAGAATTTTGAAACTGAGAGAAGTGTCATTTTCCTTTCAGAGATATTCCCAAATGACCAGTATTTCATTGTCTTTGAGTTTTCTGATGGTGGCAAAGACCTGGAAAGATTTGAGTTTCACACTCTGTTAGAGGCCTGGAGTGTTCTGCACCAGATCTCTCTTGGCCTTGCAGTGGCTGAGAATGCGCTTGACTTTGAACACCGTGATCTGCACTGGGGCAATGTCCTGATTTGTAGAACTGAGGATGAATTTTGTGAAAGCTGTTTGCTTGGAGACAAAAGGAAAGTGCCAACTCATGGTGTCCATGTTAGTTTGATAGACTTTACTCTTTCACGGTTAACAAAAGGTGAGAGTGTAATCTTCTGTGATGCAAGCCACGTTTCGGTGGGGGAGCAAGATGTTCAATGCTTGTGACTGAATTAATATGCAGCACAGGAGTTTCGGACTTTCAGATTTTTCCGTGTTTTGCATACATAATAAATTGCGTTTGCATGCTGAAATTTTAAGCTATTGAGTAAAAATGTCACCACTTTTCCCTAGATCCAACCCAGTCGGTCAGTTTTGAACGTGAGTAATGGCAGAGTGTGAAATCCAAAACTTACACTCAAAGTAAACAGCCTTTGGCAAGGCTGTTGCCTAACAGGAGCCCGGTAGCCTGGGGCTCCCAAAGAATAGCTCTGGGCTCCTTAATTTTTCACAGCAACACCTTTTACTTCATATGTTGGGCTCCTAAGTTCTCAGCGTTTAGCTCTGAGGGCCCCTTTAAAATTTTCTTAGGCAGCAGCCTTGCTTTGGATAAAAATCAAAGCTCACACTTTCAAAATCTGAAGAAAAAAAAGGAAGTGATGTTTTGATCATAGTACTGTTATACATCTCTCTGGCTTAAGAGTCTGCAGTGGTTTTGAGTGTGGAAAATCAAAAAAGTAATGCCGGTAATTTTGGCCAACCTCAGAAGATCTATGTACTCCAGGCAATCAAACGAGCCAATCAACACAAGGCAAATAGAAGCAGCCAGTGCTATATGCAGGAAGAGGGATGCGAGCAAGTTGCCATGGTTGCTTTTGCTTTTTATCTCAGATTGGCTAAAACATGTGGTGCACTAAATCACCAAAGTGCACTTGAATGCAAACACATTTAGCAATCATGAAATTACTCTCAACACCCAACTGAAAGCTGCTTTAATAAGAATTATCACTCAGAATAATATTCCTGGCTTTCTGAAAATTTATCCATCAATTAAATCTCTTTGTACCTGTCCTATTATTGAAGTGAAGTCCATGGGTTGTCGAGGCCAACTGCTTTCATGCTAGTACATGTAATCTACATTGTAGCTCACATTTAACCCCTATTAACCCCCAGCCCTATTTCGGAAGAGTTGTTGTGTTGACAAACCATGTTGTCACACAGAAAATAAGACTATTATCCCTTGGGAAACACTGTCTGCTTTCTCAGGCCTCTCATTTAGCTGAGTGATCAATTCTCATTTCAGATGGTCTTACTGTGTTTTGTAACTTGGCTGAAGATGAATCCCTGTTCACTGGTAAAGGAGATTACCAATTTGATGTGTACCGTTTGATGAAAAAAGCAACACAGTATGTATCGACTTCACTGTTTATCTTTTGATGTTCATGTCTCCTCTTTATGCTTCTGTTACTCCTGTTAAAACAAAGTGGTCCCAGCTGGCATTTCATCATTGGGAGGCATCTCATGGTCAGTCACTGCCAACAGTCAAATTCCTTTAAGGTAGAGAAAGTAGTGTTAATGAACTTGGAAAACGTATAGTTCTGCAAAATACATCGACGCAAATCATTAGATTGTTTTGAGTCCTGATCACTTTTCATCATAGTTTAGTTTCTAGAAGGTTCATAGCAGTTGAATGGAGTTGGATATCGCAGTCAAGTTTAAAAAATTAACGTTAACTACAGGCGCATTTTTGGATTGCGTTTCCACACACTCCACCATTGCAGATTCAAAGGTCCCTATTTCTTAATACAACGGTGGGTGAGTTGAGCATTGTGCTGTCATGCGGGAGGTAGTGAGTTCGACTCTGGCTGGACGAACACTCAGGGTCTTAAAATAACTGAGGAGAAAGTGCTGCCTTTTTAATTGTTTCATCTGCAAATGGTTAGACTTTCAAGTCTTCTCGGATAAGGACTGTAAACCGGAGGTCCTGTCTCATAGCCCTTGTTGGAAATTAAATAGTATGGGACGTTAAAGAACCCACTCACTATTCGATAAGAGTAGGGAACGACTAGTCCCCGGTGTTGTGGTCTGACCTTATCTGGACGGGGGCATCTTTCACTTCCTAAAGTTAATTGTAAACTGCGTAACTTAAGCAGTCTGGCTAAAGTCCCCCACAACGTATTGTAAATTAGTCCTGAAAAGCTCCGAGGGGAGAGACTAATAGCTTCACTTCACTTCAAAGTTTGTCATTTCTTTCTTCCATATTTGCTTGACAGGAATGACTGGGAGGTATTTGAACCTCACACCAATGCTCTCTGGCTTCACTACCTTGCCGATAAAATGTTGAAGAAGAAGAAGTACCCAAGCAAAGATAAAGATGTAGAATTCAATTTCAGGAGGTTTCTGAGACAGGCAAAGAAGTGCTCCTCTGCAACTCAGATTGTCTCGGAATTTTTTGAATGATCCACAACCGTTAACTTGATTTTTGTGTCTTCTCCAAATAATAAACCAGCATCATGTTCTGTGTTTGTCCTTTGAGGTAAGAGAGAAAATCCCCCATCTATGACCCGAATGATAATTCCAATTAATTCTTTCATCATACTGCTTGGTTATTTGAAGGATGCCACTGTTTTGGTCTGCTGTGAAAGTGGACAGCGCTGGCAGGGAAACAACTGACAAAAAGAACCTTCACAGCACAATGTAAAATAAAATTTCATATTTTTAACATGGGGGATTTGCCTTCTTACCTCGTTTGGCCAAAGCCATCGGAAGACAAGGGTTGCTTTTATTATGAACACAGATGCAGGATTTTATTTCATATTTTAGATGTGGCAGACAATGATTTTAAACGAAAATGATCACTCAGTTCTCTGACAAATGCTTAGAAAAGTCTAGAACATGGTTTTTATATTGAAGAGAAAGGTCCCTGGCTCCTGAAGGAGTGTGGTCTGCGGGTCCACTGAACTACGGTTATAATTACGGCTCAAGTTATATTTTAGAGCATTATCAAACTTAACAAGGACAAAAAGACACTTCCACGGTTTTTGACGCCATCTTGGCTGGGGGGCAAACACGACTAAATTTACAGTAAATGTATGGGATTTTGGCCGACTTTGAATCAATCACTGTAGCGCCTCTAAAAGAGACGGATTTCCACAGTGAAAATGTCTTTTAAAATGGAAGGTGTAAACTGCAGGTCACTGTTTTACCATAGCTGAAACAACACCAAAACTTTACCAATTCTAACATTAGGCCTAAAAAATAATGTTTAAGCCTAAGGTTAGCATTTTTGTAGGGGTTTGGGTAGTGTAAAGTGTAGTGTAAGTAGTGAGTATGGTGTAGGTATAAACATAAATAAATAAATAAATAAAACAACCAAAAAAAAAGTTAGTAAAACAATTACCTCAACTTGCACTGTTAAAGGGAACCTCCTCTTCAACAAAAAAAATAATAACTTTAAATCACAGGAAATAACCGTTACAGTCAAGACAGTCTAAAGTATTTTAGCTTGAGCTTGAGTGAGGCTCCAGCACTTGGCTAAAAAGAATGCTTATGCGAAATCTGGGGGGACAAACAAAGAGTACTGTAGTATTTTCCGAAGTGACCTATTATTCAAGATGGCGGCGCCCGCGAAATTTGAAAGTGAAAATAAGTGGTTTTAAAATTCACTTTCCTTGATATAAACGCTGTTTTCAAAAAAAAATTCGAACAAATTTGTTTGTTAACATGATTTCTATCGGTTTAAGCTTGTACTGTGGTAAGAGTGGAGGTTCCACTACAGCGACCATAAACGAATTTGTAAGATTTCATGCAGATCTTTCTAATCAATATCATTCAAATTGCCGCAAAATTAGAAACAACATGAGAAGATTTAAGTTCTTATTCGAATTTACGGACGTAGTACCTTCCCTAATGGCCTTATTTTCTGTTGAATGAATGATATCAATAAAACTATAAAGCTGACGAATACGGCTATTTGAGCTACTTTTTAATGAAAACTGCTGCGTACCTCCAATGTTGGACAAATTTAGCTCGATTTTGTAAATGTAATCCCAAATATAACACAGAGCCTGGTGTCATTCTATGGTTAATTCACCTACGTATCTGAAAAATGTATTTCGATGCCTTTGTGATTACTTAACTCTCCAAAATAGATTTACATTGACTTTGGGCTGTTCGTCTCCTTCCGTACAATTTTATGAAATTGCCAAAAAAACTGGCCATAGATTTTTCCTATTTTTTTCACCACTCCACGAAGACACCGTTTTCAGCAAAAGCATAAAATAAAAAATGGGGATCACCGTACTCAATAGGAAGAAAATAGCCATTTTTTGACGGATTAATCTTGGCGTCAATGAAATTCCGCCATTTTATCAATGTACGCGAGCTAATGCGTACGCCAATAACGCAAGAAATTATGCGCAGTACGGTTGCGCAATGCAAAACCACGGACTCGCCTTAAAAGTAGTGGGAAAAGTTGGAAATCCGTCTCTTTTTAGCGGTTAAAAGTCGGCCAAAATCTCATACATTTACTGTAAATTTAGCCGTGTTTGCCCCGTAGTTAAGATGGCGTCAAAAACCGTGGAAGGGTCTATTACATGGTAAGATCCAAAATATGCCTTTAAGGCCTACAACAGAATTAAATCGTGTGTGAAATATGAACTTTTCGTAGATAGCTGAATAGTCATAATTAAACTTTTTGAGAAAATTTTACGAAGTTTAGTTGATAGTGACACTGTCTAACGGTCACACCGCTTAGGGCTCAAAAGATCTGAATAACCTTCGTCACCTGAAACACTAGATTCAGTGGAGTGTGAATCTTCGTCCGCCATTTTAAAACCGCTGACGTAGAAGCCCTGCTGCATGCATCTTGCGCCCATAATCTGCCCCAAAGGGGAGGAACTGCTCCTTTTACACTGGAAATTCACAAATTGTCTACTGAAACATTGTAAAATATGGAAGCATGGCCAATTAAAGCACTTAAGCTTCTCTCCATTATATAGAAACTAGAAATTGCTCAGAACGCTAAAACTTACTCGAAACAAAAAAAGTTGCTCAAAATACGAAAACTTGCCTGGCAAGCCCTACCCACCCCTCCCCGAACACTCCATGATTCTTTGCATGCGTTATCACTTGCATCTCATAAATAGTTCATATCCTCTGAAGGCGCGTACGCAACACCTTATTTCCACTTCCTTGATAAGTAACTGTTGATCGTCATTAAGAAAACCATCCTGATTTACAAAAAAAACAAAGACGCAGAATAAGATAAAGGTTCGCGGAACAATCTGCTATCCGATACATAAGGTACTTGATGAAATGGTATATGAAATAAATCATATATGAACTTCGGATATGAAATCAAGTGAAGCTATGATCTTCGCAGTTATGAACGCAATTTTTACAATTGAGTAGAGGACTTTTTCAGGCTTCTCTACGCAATTGTTAAAATTGCCTTCATAACTGCGAAGATCATAGCTTCACTTGATTTCATATCCGCAGTTCATGTATGATTCATTTCATATACCATTTCATCATTGATTAATTCCTCACGGGACCATTAGAACCCACAAATGACCAGTTCCCAACGTCAGTGGCTTCATAGCTCAGTTGGTTAGAGCGCCGCACCGGAATCGCGAGGTCACGAGTTCAAAGCCCGTTGAAGTCCTGAATTTTTCAGGTTCATAACTGCGAAGATCATAGCTTCACTTGGCACAAGGTACTTACTATGTATCAACAGAAACCCATAAGGGTTGAAACGTGTAACGGCCCCTTGTTTGCTGGGAAACAAGCTTCTGAATATT
>NC_090874.1:7607503-7617503 GCF_036669935.1 Montipora foliosa
GCTGTTGTGGACTGTTGTAATTCTCTTGTAAGAGTAGTGGGTGTGGTGGTGTTATCTCAAAAAGGCTTTACCGTATGGTGTGTGTCAGGACCTACAGCCGTAAAATTAATGCAGAGACAGCCAGCAGTCAAGGGATTTTCGTTTACCAGTCTTGCCGGAACTCGTAGATGTTGTCTGCAGCAGTTCTAAAATTAATGATTTTAATTATGCCTTACTTTTATTTTCAGAAAGTCTATTCGGATTACAATAACTTAGAGAATTCTAACTACTGCAACAGTATTGTAACAGTGTAATACAATATAATGATCCTTTTTCTACCATCCAGTTTCTGTCATTTTTGTTCAATGAAGACAACATTACTACTTGGATGAAAAATGAGGTTAGTAGGAACGGATTCCGAATAGCCTACACATCGACGATACATGTGGCCATTTTAAATTGATTGTTCCAATAGCTATTATGGGGTGCCCAGCCTTGAGCAGCCCATAATATCTTTTTAAACAATAGAAAACAAAATGGCCACTGTAGAAGTATAGTCTTAATTCCCAGGTACCCATTTTAATGTTTTTAAAAAAACAAACACTTTTTATTTTTCCTCTTTACCCACAAAAGTGTTCTGGATTGCAACATCTTCATCGCACTTCCAAAAATGAAAATTATGATATAAATTTCATCTTATCTCTTTCTCAAAATTTTGGATTACCAGTCCATTCTTCCCCTGGTTTTCATATCATTTTAGCTATTTCATGAGTTGCTGCTCAATGGATTATGGTAAATTTATCACACGCTAGATCTTAACTCATTAAATTCTTTTTATTTTATAGTGGTGTAGACATTATGAACACAGTTATGTCCAGACAAACTTGGTATCTCCCCTTTTGAGGCAGGTGCTCCTAGATAATACATAATTTTGCAGTTGAATAATGTCAAGCTTTAAACAGCCCAGATTTTATCAATAATTGTTGGATTGTTACATGTATTTTGAAATCTAAACCATTTTGTAGTTTAGATTTTGACCATGGTATTGAATTTAGGTCTTCACCGCAGTTCTAATATTATAAGAGATCTTTGACTATGCGAATAATATTGTAACAATGATAATTATTATTAATAAATTAAGTAGGATTGATTGCTGAGTGCTAAATTGAATTTCTGTTATAATTCTTGAACATCAGATTCCATGTAATTTCCAGTGCACTAAATAGGCAAATTAAGCATCTACATTATTACTTTGAATTCATGGCATTGCCTTTTTGTTAAAGATGGTTGCCTGAATTACATGACCTAGTTACGGAATTTGCTGATAAGCTAGCAAACAAACAGAAGGCAAGGAAAGCAAAACCAGCTACAGGTACGTCGAATGTGCTTTTAAATATAGATAAATGGCTTTACCTGAAGAATACGTATCACATCCAACTTATTGCCTAATTATTACCGGTAGTAAATGAGTTACAAGTACTCTATCTGCATGCTGTGAAATTTTCACTATTTTTGTCTTAATTTGTTGCTTTGTTTTAGAGCCCAAACCTTTTAACTTAACAAAACCTAGACCAAGAAGTGTTCCCATGCCAGAGAAGGTTAGTTGATTTCAGCTATCCTGTTTTTTCAATCTCTACAGCTGCAACTAATAAATACTGTTTCTCTTTTTCTGTACAGATCCCAAAGTTGAGAAAGCTCAAACCAGTAAGTGTACAGTTGCACTTCCTTAGTATGTGACTTTTAAAAAGGTGGAGAAATATTAGTGATTACTCCTTTATTTCAATATTGTAATAAAATTAATTTTCAGCATGTAACTAAAATATTAATGCTTGGAGACAACTTGTTTTGAATTCGAGCCAAGTGTTAACTGATAGATTAATACGGATGTTTTTAATTGTTTCTAAAGGTTGTTCAGAGCTAAAGTTATGTCAAATTCTATAAAAAGTTAACGTTGTTCATGATAATTTCTTCAGTTTTGGTTCACTCATAAATTAAGACATCCCTTGATCATTGCTGTACAAAACCAGGTGCAGTTAATGTTTGTATGACTGTGTAGCTGTATAAAAAAAGTGTAAGGATCTTCTTGCAAAATCGATTCCCAGCTTTTTTAAAATCTCATGAATTCCCCACTTTCCCATGTATTTGTGGGAATTTGTACTGGGATTGAATGGTAACTTTAGCTCTTAACAGACTGGGAATTTCTGAATTTAGCTGGAACTCTTGGGAATTTGTGGGAGTTATAATGCCCATGGACTTGGAACTCTTAGGAATCTTTAGGAATTCCACTCAATGATTAATCAGATATGTCACTCAGTTTTGACCTGCTTCTTGCAAAAGGTTCCTCACACCACATACCGCACACCAGTTGAGGAAGATGTCATTACAAAAATACGAGAAGAAAACAGAAAAAGGGCGGAGGTGAGATTTAACAGTCATGAAGTTAGTAACACAGTGCTAAGAAGTTTATTAGCTCTTACTACCATAGGATCAAATTCAAGGTGTGTTGTACAGTTTTTGGATTTAACTTCATTGGAATTCTCACTCCCTCTGAGGCTGCCCAGTCTTCTTTCCATAAAGTTTATCAGTGTGACAGATGCTTGCTCCCTTGACCCCTTCAACATTGGTGCTCATTGGCTAGATAGTGAGGATTTGCCAGCCATCGCATTTTAGTCTCTGTTTAGGCATTGTCTGCCTATAATGGAAGCTCCTGAAGTTTCAGGCACCTAGCCTGTGTGAAGCTACATGACATTGTAGTGCTCCCATACCGGCAAAGCTAATAACAGGGCCACCCATCCTCCAAATGTTGTTTCGTCCCAATCTTCAGGATTGAATACAGAAAATAGTCTTTGCTGATGCAGGAATGCTCACTATGCAGCCTACCCAACCTCTACATGTATTTGAATATTTTAAATGTCAAGTATTTAATAAATAAATGAGATTGTGATTGAACTTGTTCAGAAATAATAAGATAGGAAAACATGAACACTAATAATTTATAATGATTTCTAAAAATGAGAAGGGATAAAATGCAAGCAATTTTTGTGTAAATGTTTCTGATCATAGGAAGAACTCATAAGGTCGTCGGCTCGCCAGCCTTCTTGTGCCAGTGCTGAGAAATCAGACAAAGCCAAGAGAAGAATGAAAAAAATTATGGATGAAGAGGACTCCAAGTTAGTGACCACTAATTTATTCATAATATATTAGGATGTGTGCATAATATTATTCTTTGAAAGTTGTAATCTCTTAATTGAGCTTGAAGGGCATTAAAAATGTTTAGATTATGTTACTGTAACATTTTTCTAGACTAGTGTAAAGGCCAGCACAACACAATTTGCTCTGAGTTTGAATGTGTAGAGGAACATAAATTACGTGTAGTGGTCTGCTTCCTCTCTTTATCCCAGACAAATTTGACAGTATGTCATTTATATTTAATTAATAATATAATTTACAAACTCTTATAAATTTGAAAAGGTAGCAAGGAGCAAGGGTGGCACAGTTGGTTTAAGTGCGCGGCCTTGGTGCAGTTCGATCCCCAGATCTCACATTCTTGTTTCAACTTCTTTCCTTTCAGCGTAGCCTAAGTAGCTTTAAATACCCTTAAAACAGAGCACTGATGGAAAGAGGGGGGTAAAATGAGCGCACCGTCGGCTTCCTGGGAGAGTACTCTCTAGAGAGTAAAGGAACTTCCGACGTTAAATAAGGTGTACCTTTACCTTTACCTTTTGACGACAACATGTTGTACAAACTACTGCCAGTGAATCTTTGAGTCTCACTGTTTACTTCAAATCCGTCCCTACCAATCCAGTTATAGGACATTTCGCCCATAATTTATTGTCTAATAATTATAAACAAGATGGAATAATTGTGAAATACGTAGAATAGCTCAAACTTACAATAATTATTATTATTTTGAAGTGATGTTTTCGTCACCATAGCCTTTGTGGTTTCTTAAACTCCCTAAATAAGCCAACTAGTTTGCCTCCAGCCAGTTCAGGGTTCCAACTTAAAGTTGATCTTCTTTTCTTTTTCTTTGGCCCTGAAAAACTCCTTTTGGAAGTGTTCAATAGACCATTTTACAGTTGTAGCTAAGTTACGAGTCCTAAAAAGTGAGGCTACCGGTGACCCTTGCTTTGATAGAAACCTTTTTGCTTTTCTAACGATAATATAGACTAATTCGAATTACAACAGCACAATTTACATGATAAAAGTAGCAAGGTCTGTATCGATACAAGGTCACCGGTGCAGCCTTGCAGCCATTCATAGGCTACAGTAGGTCACTGAGCTAACAACTGTAAAATGGCCCATTAAGTAACTTAAAATAAGGAACTACGGTAATTAGGAACTTAAAATAAATTGTCTAGTCTTCTTAGTGCCAGGGCAGTAATTAGGGACACTGTAAAATGAA
This sequence comes from Montipora foliosa, assembly GCF_036669935.1. Taxonomy (NCBI): domain Eukaryota; kingdom Metazoa; phylum Cnidaria; class Anthozoa; order Scleractinia; family Acroporidae; genus Montipora; species Montipora foliosa. The sequence goes on from NC_090874.1 coordinate 7,611,888, forward strand.
ATCAACAACGCAAATCAATTCAAATGTTGCTTTTTATATGTACTATGTATTTTTGTGGCTCTAATAAAAAAGCAGCCAATGTTTAAAAGATGTGTTGGTTTAGAATCGATTCTGTGAACAACAACCACAGTGAGTTACAATAGTACATAAGTTTTTTTTTCTCCACCAGGTTGCAGTTCAACAAATCAAAAGTTACGGAAATGCCTTCCACTGTGGTAAGAGTCCAATGTTGATTGGCATTGTCTTAATACGAGCAGTGGATAAAGCCAAACAAATCACCATGTTCTTAGATCGTTGTGTTTTAACTTACATGTACTTGAAGCTTAAATTCTATTTGACGAAATGTCAGTGAAGTAAAATAATATTTTTATTGTACAATATTTAGCATCACTTCTGAGCTAAAAGTTTTCTTTTTCTTCTCCTTTTCAGAATGGAAACATTCCCATCAAACTGAATGCAGCTACAATAATGAGAGAGGGTGTACTGTTTCAAAAGAAAGAAGAAGAAGAATTAAAAAGGTCTGTCCTTCCAGGTGATCTGGTGACGTAATTTGGAGAACTCGGAAGTAAAATTTTAACGCCGTATCCCACAACCGCGCGGGGCCTTAGATGTTGTTTCCAAACTCCCTGCAGTACCTTCCATCGCCAAAACTCAACAGACCATTACGTGTCTACCACATTTCCTGTTACTGAATGAACATTCAAGTAGAAACAACGATATCTAACCTCGCCTCTGCCATGTTAAATTAAAAATTAAGGCCGCGCGCAGTTGTGGGATACAGCGCTAAAGTTTTTCTCCCCAGTCCTCCGAATTACGTCACCAGATCACCTGGTTATGTTGGCTAGCTCAAGGCCAGACTTAGAAGACATTGGGACATTGTTGGCCAAAATTTGTTCGACCACAATGTTTAAATTATAGGTGTTAAATATATAAAGAATTTGTCTTAACCTCATCTAACTTCAGCATGCTGGTCATTAAATTTGTGTTGCAGCTGTTATGTTAGACTTCAAGTGATTTAGGGCTGTGATTTACAGGGATTTCCATTTTGACCCATTTTCTTTTTTTGTTTGTGTTACAAGTTTCCTCATTGTCAAGCATGGAAAGTTAGGGTTAGAATAGCAACAAACAGAGGATCAAGTTATTTTGAAATTGTTTAACCTGATTTTATTTTGAACAGCATTATGACATCATAATTGGACGTGTTTATACAGAGATGCATAATCCGTCTGGGACAAACTTGGGCAAACATTTTTTCTGTCTTTTAAGTTCGTTTGGTAAAAAGACGGGCACGAGACGCATAATGTGTCTCCAGATTAAGTATCCACTTTAGTACGTCTTCAGAGACGTACTAAGCTGGATAGTTCGTCCAGACACTTTGTGTCTTGTGCCCGTTTTTATACTAGAGGAATTTAACATACGCAGAAAAAAATGTTTCCCAAAGTTCGTCTCAAACGGAATATGCGTCTTTAAAAGTTCCGTTCATCCCCGGACTGCCATTAACATGAAAAACCCATAATTTGGCTGGACGGATTATGCGTCGGCCATTTTCACCACCATCATCATCATCATGTTAAGCCCCGGGAGGGGGACTCCCATTTATCGTAGGGTGGGGATGATTGTCAGAAATTTTCAAAAATACCCCTAAATGATACCGGAGTTTCACGAAGGTGGGCGTGGCAACATAAGATTTTTACCCCTAAAAGATACCAGCTAAAAATGAACAAATTTAGAATTTTTCAGCATTGTTAATAGTTCCAGAGACTTCAATTTCAAACACCTTCTGCTTGAAAAGTTTAGAAAAGCGTTGTCATAATTCTCAGATCTATTAATTTCAAGAACAGTAAAGATACCAGCTTTGGTGGCCCAAAAACCTTTTAGACACCCTAAAAGATACCAGATCCCTGATTTTGACCCCTAAAAGATACGACGATCATCCCCGCCCGTTGCCAACTGGAATCCCCCCCCCCCTTCCCCCCGGGGTTTAAGCTTGCATGTCCTAGCGATGGGGAATAGGGGAAGTCGAGTCTCCATCCATGTACTCGCCCCATAGGAGAAAAGTGCAGAACTAAAGGCCCGAGCAAACGACTTGAACAGTTGCTTCAACTTCCGCTCGATTTTGTTGAACGATGTTGACTGTTGGAGACTGGGGTGGACAAACGGTTTCAACACATCATCGACATTTGATTCAACAAACTTCACGAGAAGCCTGGTGTTCAGTCCCAGGCTGCAGCCGCGGGTTTTTACTATGGATATGGAGTTGTTACTATGGATACGGACATGGATACGTCATTGAGAGACGTATTAGTGTGCACGCACATACCCAAGAATTTTTGCAACTTCATTCAGCAGTCGTGAAAACAAGAGAAATATTGAACGGTTGTTGAAGCAAAGTTTAAACGGTTTTTAAATTCGTTCAATAACATCGATTCAACTTCAATTTCAACACGGTTGAAAGGGTGGAGCACATTGCTGTTCAACAAAGTGTGTTGAAGACACCCCGTACATTTGTCTGTAATCAGAAATTTAAAAGTCAGAATTGGTTTCATAAGCCACTTCACTGAGCTTTAGAAGCTCCAAGAAGCAGGGTCCATTTCAGCTCGGGCCAGGAACCGCCTCGATAGTGTCGACGCACCATTTATTGCTTAAAATTTGGTAGCGAAGTGACAATTTGAAAATAACCACGATTTAAAAATGTCACCAACAATGAGAGCCTGTAAACTGTTAAGGCCCTTTTTGTAGTTTCTCATTTGTTAACAAAACTAGCAACATAGTGATCAAGGACATAAATTTTATGTATCTTTGAAAATTGATTAATCGATTTTGTCTTTTTGCAGACTTTTAGAGTACGAAAAGGGTGGGAGGGATGCTTCGGAATTTTTGAAATGGCAAGAATCGACTAGAAAGGTAAAAACGTAGCCGGATGAGCTAAAAACATAAAGGGGCTATGTCACGCAAAATGATGTAATTTCATGACACCCAAAAGGCTCAAAGCCTAAAAGTAGAATGAAACATTGGAATAACCTCTTTAAACCGATGTATAACATAAAAGAAATACAGCAAAAGGAAACAGAAGCACGGATGGACACAAGTAGACAAGATTGAAACGGATTGCATTTTGGTAATCTTGAAAAAGGTTGGCCCCACGTTTTTCAATTTTTATAGCAAAATCGCCTGGATAATAGTTGCTCAGAATCATCTTGTTTGTGATGCAACGATAATTTTATCAGTAAGGGAATTGCACATTACCATTTTCGAGTTTTAAATTCGGGATAAACTAAGTATTTTCCCTAAACACCCTGAAATAACGTGACATTGCCCCTTTAAAGGCAGTCCGTCGTAGAAATCTCCTTCGCTATGTTATCGCTCTGATCCATTCTATTTTCAGATCTGTTTTACAAATCATTAATAACACATTATAAATAATATGGTCAATTTGTATTTCTAATTTTGCCATTTGGGTCTTTGTTATTTTAGAGAGATTTAGAGCAAGAATTGGCAGAAATAGAGAGACGGAGATTGGTACGTAACCTTCAGCTTTGTCTTGCATCTCTCCTACATTGTTTGAGATTTCTGTCTGTTGTTTGTTGCGTATATACCACGGACTTTATTAATTTATTCACTTTTTATTTATGTATATCTTTCTTTTTAAGGAAGGAAAACTGAGCTATGAAGAAGCGATACTTGCACGACAAACCATGATCAAAGATAATCAACAGCGCGTCATGGAAATGAAAGAAGAGGTAAGCATTATGCCAGAGGATAGTTGACAAGAAAAAAAAACAGCAGTTTTTGAGAAAAACAGAAGGCAGCATGGAGAGACGAAGACAGTTGAGGGAAAAGCAAGAACTCAAAAGCTCGGTGAACCCTTCTACTACTTCATGCAGTGGTTGTGGTCGACTTTTCCGTGCGAACATTGCACTGTTGTCACTGAGCAAACTATGCTCCGAACCGAGTTACGCCAACGGCGACGATTTGACAAGATGCAACTGGACAACTGCAGTTTTATAAATGACTTTTCAGTCCCGAGAAACGAGCTCCTTGTCGGAAATTAAATATCGCGGTTCTCCGATGTATCGGTGAAACTATATTTTTGAGCTTTTTTAGCTTTTGCCTGGCAATATTTTTACATGTTCTGTTTGTTTTTGCTACAGACCAAAGATATGATGCAAAAACATTTGGAAAGAAAGTCGAAAGAAGGAGAAGAAATGAGGTAATTAATTTTGTCCACTCTTTTAAGACATTGACGCTCAAACTCACTTAAGTCACGCAAAAGCTTATCCTCGTAGTTTTGTATCTAATGGATGAGATTCAGTTGAAATTGAAATGTTCAGCCTTTTCTTCTGCATCATACAATTTTTCACCTCTTCACTACGGGAAGAAGCATCCCGCCGCCATGCAGGAGGTCGCGAGTTTGAACCCTGGCCGGATCAAAACTCAGGATCTTAAAATAACTGAGGAGAAAGTTTGTATCTTTCATCTTTTCCATCTTTCAAATGGTTAGACTTTCAAGTCTTCTCGGATAAGGACTCACGAATATCTTCGATGTTCATAAGTTCCCTGTGGGACGTCAAAGAACCCACACCATTCGAGAAGAGTAAGGGATGGAGTTCCTGGTATTGTGGCTCTCCTTTGCGAGTGTATGGGTGGGTGGGTGGGTATAGCAGGTCCATATCAGCCGAATAGCTGCCAAAACATCAACCTGCTTAAACAAATAAATAACGAAGAAACAGGGATAGAACTCGAACTCACAAGGGATCAGTTTCCAGTTGGCTCAATAGCTGAGTTGGTAGGACATTACAGAGCAACCGCAGGGTCATGGGTTCGAGCCCCGTTGAAAACTGGATTTTTTTCCCGGCTTTTTGCGCAACCGCTCAATTTGCTACTCAACTGAAATGATCGTCAACTCTCGTGCATGGATTTTTGTTTCTAATAACCGGCACTCGGCACATTGCCTTCGGCCTTTTTTTCAGTATGCATTGTAAGCGTTAACCGTTTTTAGATATCCCGCCAACCCGGAAATACGTGCTGGAAAGAATAGAGCCGACCAGGTCTCAACACCGGGAACTCCTTGCCCTACTTGCAAACAGTGCGTCTCGTAGAATTTTAGGACCAAAACATCCCGCACCTGCGTCCCGTAAGGGATCACACGCCTAGTCCCGCAGATGTCATTACCAAAGCTGCACTTTGTCGTTGGTCGTTTTAGAGACCCTGAGTGTTGTTCCATCCGGAGTTGAACCAGCTATTTTCCCTATCCGCAGGGCGGGCCACTGCGCATGCTCCACCAACTGCCCCAACAGATCGGAGGTGGTAGCAGCGTCAAAAAGTCTTATTTTAGCGGAGATTGTGCAGTCAAGATGTCCTTTTGTGTTTTAATGGTGTTGGCTTCGACTGTTCCAAATCAAACTTCAAAAGAGAACTTGGCCGATGTCCAGTTATCTTGTTGAAGCGCGTAGTCAATAACCAACACACATGCAACGTTTGAAATGTTATTTGATGTTTTTTTTCGTCTTTCAAGGAAACTTGTGGAGCAGACTATGATGGAACATGAAAATACAAAAGAAGCTCGAAGAAAATTGCACGAGTACAAGCAAAAGCTAGGTAAGAAATTTTAGTATT
>NC_090874.1:7622503-7645003 GCF_036669935.1 Montipora foliosa
AATTCGAGAAATGACTATTTGAAGGGGTCCATAGCAACGGTTGGGTAGTTAAGAGCCACCCCCGGGCACCTTACAACCTTTGTTTTGGGAAGCGTTTTCAATAAGAAGCTGAAAGGTTTGTAAGGTAAAATTGTGCTTCAATTCGCAAAGGTCGCCGTCATGTTTCGACTAATCCTAACTGCGGGGAATATTTGGTGTTTGTTTATATTTTGTGTTTTCCTCAGAACGGAAGAGAGAAAGTGAAAAGCTCACAGTCGTTCCAAAAAAGAGCTCATTACGAAGGCAGAAGGCTTTACAGGCAGAAAAGGTAACTAGTTGACTTCTTTATGTGTTTATTTATTGATTTTTGATTACCGACCGGTGCGTTTACTAGGAAGATATGCGAATACTGTGAGGAAACTCATGGGTTCTACTTCGTTTCTGTCAACACCCGGGGTCTTTAAGCATGTCTGCTTCCTTTGTAATTAAATTTGCAAACTTCTTTCAAGTTGAGGACTATGTATCTTTGGTCCAGTTTCACAACGCACGAACCCTTGTTCAAAAACTCTCTGGGACGTTAAAAAGCCCACACAATATTTGCAAAGAGAAGGAAAACTGGTGTCGTCATGGTTACGGACGTGTCAACCAATTATATGAATGCATCCTGTTCATGCGACCATTGGTGTCGTTAATCAAAATTTTGTTTTAAAAGATCAGTCAAACGATAGCTTTGAGATACGAAGACAATGAAACTACCGGTGACTTTCTTGAGAAATTGCTGAACTTTTAAATTTAGATTTTTATTACCTGTTTAATGAACAGACCATCACACGACCGCGCGGGGATACGAATTTTATAAGAAACCATCAGCACTCGAAGATGAAATTCGTATTCCCGCGTGGTCATGTAATATGCTCAATATTCTGTATGAGGCTAAGACCGGTGGCTCAGTTGGTTGAGCAGCGGACTTTTGTGCGGAAGATGGAAGGTACTTGGTGTCTCTTTTTCTATTGTTTCAAATTTTTTTAAACAAGGTATAAAACTTTCCGTAATTATACAATTACCCTAACCTAATTTCACGCGAGTTTTGTCCAAAATCAAATAATTTCCTTACCCTAAAGGCTCGGGAAATTATTTGATTTTGGACAAAAAGCAAGTGAAATTATTCACCAACTTCACGAGTATACCATTTGATTAGATATTAGTACCATGGGTAACAAATTACGTTCACAAGACGCCACTTTGGCACTGTAGGACAAGTTGCCATGACAACATTGTAATTTCACGTGTGAAATTATAAATTAACGCTGAAATTTCGCGCCAAAATTAAGGAGTAATTTGTCACCCGTGTTATTAGGGCTGTAAAACGAGACAAAGACAAAAGAATAATTTGTTGTCGGCCGTTTTTGCATTCGGTCAATTCATCAAAATAATTATATAATAACGTAATAAGAATTTGTCGGTAAAATTTAAGACAATATATTTATATTTTGCTGCATTGTATCAGGGTTCGATGAAACAGATGCCGATGTATATTTTGCTTCTTCAGTTACATTGCTCCTTGTTGAGCGTCGGGATAATTTTGTTTCAGGCGGCTCTGGAGAAAATGAGGTGGAAAGAACTTGAAGAAACAAGAGAAAGGGCGGCGAAACTGCGAGGGGAAGGGTTGGCAAGTAGAAATTCAGCGGGCGTACGACCTATGACTACTCTGAGGTACAATAATAAGTGATTGATAGGTTATTTGCAAATTCACGTCCGGCGAGCCTCTTTTTCAAAATGAGACCAAGAGCGGAATTTTTTCATGATGAACTTCAGTTTCTCATCGAAATTAAAGTATTAAACAAGACGCTTTTTTAAAGCGTTTACTCGGAATACCAAGTGGCGCAGAAGTAGGGTGATACATTTTGGACCAGGTAGTTTTTGTGACTACTGCGCGTGGCGCGTAGTCACTATTGCCATCGTGTCAATTTTTCCGAAAATGAGTATGTAATGCAATAGAATACACTTCGGAGCCAATCCGCATACGAAGAGGACCAAAGTTCGGACTCTGCAAATAGTACGATGAATTGCCGATAGTCGCGAGGACGAACGAAATGTTCGGGTGCACCGTGTTCGCAGTTGATGATCTGTGAAGAATACGGTTCTGAGGTGAGGTTTTAATTCTTACAACAGTTACTTCTCGTAGCTTTCGTATTTTGTTTCTAACCGACCGCCCGTTTACGCGTTTAATGAAGCCGCCGTTTTCGAGATAAACAAAGCTTTGCAGTAGCACGTAATTGTCAAACTATAGATGGTTTCACAGTGAGGTCTTCTGAATTGTCATCTATAGGAGGTTGAAGATACCCGAAAAATAAATCATTTTCCAAGTTTCTAGTTCCATGACGTCTTTCGTTTCGAAAATATAGTATTTCGAATTTTTTAATTGTCACCTTACGTAGCTTATCATGGTGACACCATGATACCAAGCTACCGTGGAACCCCGTTAATACGGTCATCAACGGGCCCAAAAAAATTAGCCGTATTAACGGGGTGGCCGTATTACCGGGGGTAGGGTGAAATTCATGACTAAAAGGCCTTAATGACAAATATCGCATTTGCACCTCCAGAAAAACTTTTCTCTTTAATAAACAACAGGAATGTACGTACAGTAATTGTATAAAATACTTGAAACTTCGCACAGTAGGTAAAACGCTTAAATTTGTTAAGTGCACTGTACGTTCTGAGCCTAAAATCAAAACAAGAATAGGCCCAGCTTATTATGCTTCTAAAAATTGGAAGCCGCCGTAATTACCTAACCGAAAGACTTATGTATCAATCGTGTTTTTGATGAAAGCACAAAGACTTAATCCCTTCGCGATTTGCCTTACTGGATGTTACAATAGTGTCAAGATCATGTTTGTAATGAAAACAGGGAGGAGTGTTGCTGACAGTACTTTGTAAAGTAAATCGGCTGTTCGATTACAGCGGTAACTAACGAAGGTCAATGAAATTAACATGTCACATGCGTTTGGCGCGAGAGGCCGAGTTAACGGGGTGAAATTATACAGGACTCTACTGTTTGGGATTTAAAATTGTGGCAGTTGGCCGTATTAACGGGTGACCGCATTAACGCGGGTTTTCTATAAGAGAATGTATGGCCGTTAGGCGGGCATCCACTCTATTTGATTGTAAAAAATATCTATCCCTATGAATCTAAGCAGTTTGAGCCTTTCAAGTACATTAGGAGATGTGTTCATACATTTTATCTTATGAGCGTGAAGTAAGCGCTTTCAAGGCAAAGTCCACTTTGATCCACCTACACAAGTAAAAGTTGTGTGATTTCAACGCTTCGACAAAGAGCTCAGAAACGATGTACCGCACAGATCTGAGAATTGGAGGTGATGTCTAAATTTGTTTCCCGCAACATTCCAAGTTATTGGCCTTTTTCATCGAACGTTTCGAATTTATTTTTTTGTTGCGTGACAGTGAAAATAATCTATCGCACGTAAATTTTTCAATGGTCGAAAAACTATCGATATGAAAGCTGTGGTGAATCAATTCCCACAATTCAGCCACCCCTATTCACAGGACAGAATATTCTACTTCTTTTCCCCTTGTACATTTCTGGAGTAGTCACATGCGCCTCTCGAGCGCCTATGTTTTAATTAATTAGCTAAGTACGAAACAAAACAAGTAAATGTCTCTGCAGCCAGTTGCTCATTCATAACAACGCAGATAATGTACCGGTGAAAATCGCTTAATGTTTACAATTGCAAATAAATTCAACAGGTGACATAGCTATAGGGGTAGTATGTCTTGGAACTGGTTGTGTGAATGGAAATTACGTGGGCGTTATGTCTATCTTTGCGAGATCTAGTATGTAGAGTGACATCAGATAAACTGGGTTCAATTGAAATTAATACGGGTAAGTGAAAAACGGTATCCATCTGCAAAGGTTCCATATTAAGAGTGTTATGAACAACGCGGCCGGTGACCTCCATCTCTAGGTAACTAACATGAAGATCAAGAAACTAACAATAAAAAGAAAAAAATTGACATCGGCGGATGATGTTCGTACAAAGAACAGCTGAGGCGGAAAGATACTAAGAAATCTCGGTCATTTATAACATACCGCTGCTGGAAGTTTTGTACTGGCGATTTAGTCATGTTGTCAACAGGAAGGATTATAGTAAATATCTTATTCATGACATTTCTAGACGGCTGAATCCAGCATATTCACGTTTAGCTGCATTGCATTGCGTCATTTGCTATATCGTGGAACATGGGCTTTGAATGATCACACGAAATTAAACGAGTCACGCTGAAGCCCCAAAGTAGAACCCATCATTTAATTGCTCCACTGCACGTTATAAATTCCGATTTTCATCGAATTCTGTTAGACGTGAGGCTGCTTCAACTCTCTCGCTATCTGAAATCTACTCCTTCGCGTTTGTGTTCATTTTTTACTGTTGCAGTTGTTTTGTCACAGAGGGAGGTCAAATGTATTGCTCGGAGGGGTGCAGTTCATTGCTTTTAGCCAATGAAATCACCGCCTCCTAATTCTATTGTCCATTTGCTGCACAGAAAACTAAATTCTTCCCAGGATATAACTCGGATACCTTTCAGGTATTCCGAGTAATAACCATAAAAGTTCGTTCAAAAACAGGTTTTTACTGTCTTATAGAGCGCGAGAACAAGTTTGATTGCGTCGCGTATGAAATGCTTTTAATAACCGAACTGACAACAGGTCTCAATGTACAATTTCACCCAATCCGCGCAAATCAGAGCTCGCTCTACTTCTGGATTTTTCACAATGTCTTCCAGGCCCTGGAAAACTCCTTGAAAAATCAATTTTGGCATCAACTCCTGAAAAACCGCTTGAATTTATCTATTCATATTAATTGCAATATTGAAAAAATATCTTTTGGAATCGTTTTTTTTCCAAAAAATGCAGTTTATAAATATATATACACTTTGACTTAGTAAGTAACTTTATGTGAAATTTGATTCCACATTTGGGGTCTTGGATTTCGTCGGGAATTTTATGATCTTCAGGTAGTACCAATCCTGGCTAAAGTTTTTAATTCACTATAGATTTTTTTACCAGTTTTTGGCCTCGAATTGTTCTGTGGCAACCCCATCGTTGTAGTTGTACACTTTTATACTTTTCATTACATACTTTTGCTTCATTAGTTTTCCATATAGATATAGACATATATAGAATGAAAGAAAAAGGCAAAGACAGAACATAGGTTGTCCTATGTTAAATCTTTGATTTTCTATTTTTCTTCGTTCTATTACAACTCTCTGCAAACCGCATCGCACTTTTTCTTAGCGAAGACTGAACTACTCGCACATTACTGAATACATATAATTTTTGTTTCCTCACATTGAACTTGATAACTACCGAGGTGCAGTCGAAACGTCGTTCAAAATTGGTACCGAATCGTAAAGTTCTAAATATTTTTTCTGGTGTTATTTAGGTTGCCCTCGTGATAGTTTGTCTGATACAAGGCGCAAGCCTAATGCGTTAATTGTCTCGGTACCGCATGTACTTTTTTTTCGTTTTTAACTCTCTTTTCACTTTATTTCAGGAACCCTCGAACAACGACGAAGATTGCGTCGTGAAGACTGAACAATCATTTAACTTATTATATCTTTACCTCATTAAAAATTTTGTCGAATTTTAAATTGCCGTGTCACTCTCATTCGTCTTTAACTCGGAAACTTGCATTCGTTTTTAACTCGGCTTGTAATGATGTTCACTTATTGATTCCATGTCGCCATCCGTCTTCAGATCAAACATATAAAAAATTGCAGAATACGTCAAAATGTGGTGAGAACATCGGTGACACACTCGGCTATCTCCTCGTGTGCCAGTTTTTTGACATTTTAACGTCATCTGTGATCTATTGCCGAACAGACGCACGGCATCATGGGATCTATTTCATTGCTTTTGTATTGTAAAGAATTAAAAGTTTTGATGGCGTCAGCAATGCATCTTTCCTCTAATAGGTCATAGAAGAGAACCAACCAAAAGGCATGCATTGTTGAGCTTATTGTGTAAAGTCTGGTAAATTTTCTGAATTCTTGCTAAGAACTCGCTATGAGAATCCTTCGTTGTTTGAATTACTAGCATTATCATTTACCGTCGTTCATCGGGGTAGCTTGATTGCTTTAATACCTAAGTTGGATACTCCTAAAACAGCCAGAATACACTATACTAGGAGCTGTTTTTGATGGAGACGTATTCCGGAGTAGGAATGCAGAGATAAGCTTTTGGAAAGGGACACTGACGACAATTTTCCTGTTTTGTTGTCGAAAGTGGGTTAGCTCAAACTTGGTACCTAATCACACTCGTATAACGCGAGGCGACATGGTTTACTATTTGGTGTTGGCGATGTGCATGAGATTGCAACATACTTATGCATGGATTTGTTTTCCAAGATCCCGATTTCAACGACCTTGTTTTCACCTTTTACCAGTAAAACTAAATTCCGCTCGGTATTATTGTACTGTTGTGATGAAAAAATAAATTCCGTTTTTAAAAGACTTTTTGTTTTTCGGTCAACTTGAATTTCCTGGGAGAGAAAAAAAGAAGGGAAACGGACTGTTTGCATGGTAGTGGTCCGAACTGTAACATCCTGACCGAAATCCAGCCAATCAGATTACTCCATTTAACCTGAGAATTGTTTGCCATATAATAATGTGGATTAAACTTCTGTAAGAAAGGTTCGTGAGCTGACGTTTCGAGCGTTCGCCCTTTTTCGCTGTGACGAAGGGGTAAGGACCCGTGCAAACCGTAACGGACGCAGCAACTCCTGCAAACGGACGCAACAACTCCCAGCAATGTAAATACGTGCAGTGTATTATGGGAAGGATGCGAACCGTAAGACTGTAAACTTACGAAATTCGGCTGCCATCTTGTTTTCAACGTGTTAATGCGTTGCTGTCTCCATGTAGACCGTATGTAATCCGCGTGCGTGGCCGCCCCAAAGATGTTGGAAGAGCTGTGCAAACGGAACCATGTCGAACATTGTTGCGCTACGCTTCGGCGATCATGGAACAAAAGAAATGTTGGATGAGTTGTTGGCTCAAAAGTTTGACCAGTTTCAAACTTCGTGCAACGACCGTCCCAACAACATGCAACGGGATGTGCAAAAGGACACAAGATGTAACACCCAACAACAGTATTGGGGGTTGTTGGCCAACAATGGTGCGTCCGTTTGCAACAATGTTGGGGGTTGTTGGCCAACAATGGTGCGTCCGTTAGCAATTTGCAAGGGGCTTAAATCATACTAAGTTCCGTACGAAAACATCACGAACTAAAGGCGCTGTTACACTGCGAAATGTTTCGTGCAACTTGTCTCGCAATGTTTTGGCGACACTGTGGCGGGACAAGTTGCACGAAACATTTCACACTTTGCCGAAAATAGAATTAGGTTCTACTTTTCGTACAACTTGTCTCGCAACGATTTTGGCCGTGGCAGGGTATGTTACACTGTGAAATGTTTCGTGCAACTTGTGCTGCCACAATGTCGCCAAAACATTGCGAGACAAGTTGCACGAAACATTTCACAGTGTAACATACCCTGCCACGGCCACGTTGCATTTCACAGTGTAACAGCGTCTTAAAGGTCTCTTGATCAAACTGCGACGTGACTCGCGCGGATGAAGGGTCCATTGGCGTTTTGTTAATTGAGCGTTTTAGACAATATGATTGGATAAACTATGTCCCAGAAGAACACGATTTGTGCGTAGATGAGTAACTATGGGCACTGATTACCCCGCACCCGCTGTTGTCTCGCGTTAGTTTAACCTCAACTAGAGAGACACTCTCAGTTTTTACAGCCTTCAAAGAAATGCCTTTTGTTGCCTTCTTGTTGATCTCATTTGCGTTTTCGGGCCATCCATACTGCGGTAAGTTCTTTAGTTGTGGAGACTTCAGAAAAGTTGGTATTTGTAGAACGTTTGGATGTCATGAAATACTGACCTATTCCGTCTGAAGTATAAATCCCCGTTAGGATGGCATATCTACTTGGCAAATCAATTTGGCTCAAGTCAGAAAGCGCCTTTCGGAAAACCTGTGAGAAAAGTTATAGAAGAATTTGCTTCAGTGTGCCCCTGAACTTCGGCTACAATAATTTTACGAGCAACCTATCGCCAACCATTAGTTTTTTTTCCTCAAGAAGCAGTGCCACTTAATCCTTGATTGGTTTACAGCGTTTATGGGCATCCCATTATCGAAGAAAACTGAAAACTTACCGAAAGCTCGAACTAGTTGAAAAATTCAACTACTGTTGAAAGGTTATCTCCGCGCAACTTGTTTGGTACTTTTTGAGAGACCTCTTTGTCGGTTTGCCAAAAAAAAAGTGAAAAAAGTTATTTTAAGAAAACAGATTACAGAGGCCGTTTGTCCTTTAATTTCCACCCAAGAAGCTCAAATTATAAGAACTGAACAGTACACATGCAAACCCTATATTAGCAACTTGAAAGACGTGAGCCACTAAATGTACAATTGCCACTTGAAATTTTGCCGAGGTATATGTCCCTTCGCATTACGTAATGATTGTGCGGTTTCTAAGAAGCTGAGATCTGAACAAGGTCTGAAACTATTTGGCAATCAATTTATAGATAGGATGATCATGCAGTGCTACTAACAAATGAGGATTATGCTTGCTTTTCAATAATCAATTTTTTTTAAAAAAGTTAGTCGTCTCAGCAAGGCAAAGGAGATCTTTCGCTTTATTAGATTGACCATTCGTCCGACGTCAAACGAATTTTTATGGGATTTTGAATCAATTGATTTTCGGCCATTTTGAGCCATTTTCCTGAAAATATTCTTTTCGTGTGAAGACGGCAAATTTCAAACATGACAAGTGGTGAAAATGGCTCTTGTACAAACACGACAATGGATGACTAAATGCTTTCCTCTTTGTAGTGCATAAACAAATACATTAGCAATTATTTGTTTCTTCAACACAATTGTCCAAAGTCAATTATCGTTACCCATATCAGCAATATTTACATGTCAATCTAAGAAGTAAATAACACTTAATCCTTTATTGTGTTTACTGGCTCAGTGATATGAGGCATTAATAATTCAGCGATTTTACAGAGCCTTTAAAGTCGTTGTTGTCAAACTTGAATTAAAGTTACTATCCAATCAAAACAGACCCAGACATTTAATTCAAACGTAATCCGTGGTCAAGCTTTTTTTTCTCTAAATCTAAGAACGCCAGATCGCAAGTTAATTCAAACGAGTCAAGCAAAGTCCAAAATACTTGCAGGCAGCCGGCAAAATTCGCGAGAAAATTTGACAAAAAAAAATTCTACGTCAAGAAAGTCAAATTCCACTAAGACTTGAATAGTACACGAACCTAGGATTTGCGATTTGAAAGAAAAAATAGCGACCGAATGTATAATTGCCAACTTGAATTTTTGCGTCAGCAAACGCCCCTGAATGGAGAAGTTTTTTGCTGCTTTTGCCTCTCACTATTTTAAAGCCGCGTGCAAATGCACTGGATTTGTCCACTGTTCAAGCTCTCAACATGTTGAGCTCAATAAGTTGAGCGCATTTGAAAACCCTGTTGAGAGGTGACCAGAGGTGTTGAGCGATGTTGAGTCTTGGTGAGTCAACTGGTCAAACTTTTCGCTCAACACGGCTCAATATTTCCTTTGTTTCGCGGTCATCCATGTGTGGCTCAACAAAGTCTAGTGCATTTGCACAGCAACGCTCAACGGGTTGAGCTGCCCAGCGTATCCATTGGGAGTTTAAACATATCGAACATTTTACAAGATGGTAATGGTAAGTCTCCCCTGTTGCCAGAAATCTGATAGTCAACGCAAGCCTTCTTGGAGCTTTAATAACTTCTGTAGCACCAAGAATACCTTTTGGTGTTATGTGGGGCTCAATCATTCCTAGTATTTCACAAAAATTGCCATGGTTCATTCGCATCATTTCCTTAGTATAGCCTGCAGTGTACTCGATCATGAGCTCTTTCACTATGTTGTTGTAGCATTTTTTACAGCTTCTACGCCGAATCCATGCTCTTGTTTTTACAACGTCGTTTTTTTTATTTTTTGTCCTCATCAATGAGTTCGCTTACTAGAAGTGCAGCCGAGCATTTTCGTGTTCTGAGGAGATGAATATACCTAGGATTCTCAGCCATGATTCAACATGAGCCTTTGTGAAATCTTCGGAATGCTCAATATGTTGAGTCATTGTTGAGGTCATTTGAACACCCCGCTCGACAACACCTCAACAAACGCTCAACATGTTGAGAGCTTGTACAGTGGACAAATCCAGTGCATTTGCAAGCACGCGGCTTAGTAATCCTATCGTGCTAATGCAAATTAAACGAAAGCAATTGGTAGTTAATCTCAACGCTCGATGGAAAACCATCTATTCACACAGGACGTTTCGATAATATTTAAGATTTGAACTCTTTACTATAACAATCTTTTTCGTTTTTAATATCTCATCGACACTGAACCACACACTTTTGCCTCTTTTACTTTGGCTCACGATTTTATTGACCAACGATAGCTTCAGACGTTGTAAGTTGGCTAAAAAATTCATTTTGAAAATTCTTTGCATTCAAGGGGCTTTTAACATAGTGAATACAGAACAGGAATTAAGAATTATTTGTGGCGCAAAGTAACATTTACACAAGGAGATTGTCCCGATTTTTACAACTCACGTGGCGCTTTAGGGGGCTCTCCAAATGTACCACTTCATCATTAATTGTTAACTACTTTGGACAATCGACGATCTATTTTTCTGAATAATCTTGCAGGAATAAAGGACAAATACGAAGAGACCTTATACGGGAAAGAATAATTAACGAAAAGGAAAATAGTACTACAGCGTGGCTGTGTGACGAAATCAGTATTACAAAATATTTTTCCGTGGGGAGGTGTGTAGCGGAGGTAGTCACGTGCAAATTACAAATGTCATACGAGGACAAAGCGCTCATGAAATCCCTCAGTAAACAAATGCTTACTTAAAGCATTTTAGTGTCACTCACAGTCAAAAACGGCATGGCACCTTCAGTTTTAATAAAGGCCTCTCCAGAGCAATTACAGACCGATAGCGTAATGCAAACACTGGGCAAAAAATTCCCGCTTTTCGCATATTGGCACCAGTTCATCAAATCGAACTGTCATTGACATTGGATGTTTTTTTATAAAATATTAATCCCGTTATATCGGCAGTTGATTTAGCTTCTTTTATTGTACTTGCAATGGGGCAGGGTTGTAGGTCTCAGCACTGATTCATTTATATTTCTTTATAAACCCTACCTGCGATTTTGGTTTACATACAAGTCATGAATTCTTTATCTCATTCATGATGTTCTTGACTCAAAACATGGTCAAAGAGCTTTGTTAGGAAACCTCAAAGTAAACCAACTTATTTTTGTGGTCATGAGTCCTCGGTAAAGTTGTTTTTGTAACATGAACATGCGGTTAGATATGGAGCTACAGTAGATTTATTGGTCAAAGAGCCTATTCTTTTGCAATAAGAAGCGACGACAGACCACGAACTGCAGTTTGCTGACCGGTTGAGCTTCGGAATTTTTCTGCCGCTCTGAAAGAAATCTCCAGAAATTTAAGCAGTCTTTGGGTAGAGCGTTAATGTTTTCTTCCTCGACCCTTTTGAATGCAATTTCCGGCAAAACAAGTTATATAGCTAATATGCAGCTCTCGGATGGTTTTGTCTTAATCAAATTAATTGTGTTACAGCAAGCATTATCAGGCGGTAAGTCAGTTTGTAGTTTTGAAAATATAGGGTGATTACTTTATTATTGACGGACTTTGTAGGACACCCTTTCTAACTACGTGTGAATGTTTTTCATCCCAACAACAACTACTTCACTTGCAAACTAAAATAAGGAAACATGTTCCGAAATTTCGCTATGTAAGGGAGGGGGTAGGGGTGGGGAGGGAGGGAGGGGGGTGACTCGGTTTCTTCCGTTCCTTTGACTCACAACAGGTAAATTTGTCCTTTTTCGTTTCAGGTTCGCTCACACTGATTAATATTTTTGCAGCCCAAGAAAGAAATTTTTGCAATTATGTTAGCAAAACAATTTAACAATTATATTAGCAACTCAAATGTGACGGTCTATCTTCAGTATTGGAAAATTAAATGTATTGAAACACTGGAACTATTCCAGCGCTTCCTCAACTTCCCACCGTTGCACATCAAGCAATTAATGAGTTAACTGAAACCGAAGGCGTTGCTTCACACAAAAGGCTGTAAAACCAGAGAGAAAGTGCGTGCCTTGTGTTATGGCTGTGGGTACGATTATAAAATAAAATAGAGTATCAAATTTTGAAGGAAGATTGAGAATTGCAAAAAGAGTACATAAATTGACCTAATTGAAATAAATGAACATCTTCCCTGAAAATTTAAGTAAGTAGAGTAACTTAAAAATAAAAAAATAGGAAACAGAAAAGGTCAGTTCTATCAGAAGATAAAGATACTGCAGTGAGCCCAAACTTCCAAGGATGAGTACAACAAACACACAGTACAACCAAGCAGCATAGGGAAATAATAAAATACAAAGGCCTTAATACAAAGCTCAAAAAGCATGGACTTATTACCATTACTGAAAAATGCTCTGGGCACTTTCTAACCCATGATTTTTTTTCTTCAACAGAAGCTGTTCTTCCTTTCAAAAACCAATGTTTGGTTTGGCACAATGAGTATCGTCTGAAACATCAGGTAAGTTAAAAAAAATCCTATCTAATTGCCCCTTTTTTTTTATTTCGTATCTTATATTTTTATTTTACGTGATACCATTTTTGCGAACCTTTCCGGACACTGCAAATATAGGGTTATTTGAAATGGGTGCTTAGACTTACATTCTTTGTATCAGCGTTATAATCTGTAGTCAGTCTGCAGTCTGCAGTTGTCATACAGCCTGCCTCGAGTTGGTTAACAACATTGCCTTTAAAGTCAGAAAACTCCGACTTAAAAAAAAAAAGGGAGTACTACGATGCTCTCAGCCTTAGGTACCGCTGGACACCGAAGTGCCTTCCATCTACATGCCCTTGCGGCAAGAGATTTGACCTTGATCATGCAGTATCGTGTATGAAAGATGGATTTGTCCATAGGAGGCATGATGATGTGCGAAACCCCTTTGCATTTCTCCTTGAGGACGCTTGCCACGATGCTCAGGTCGATCCACACCTTCAGAGCTTGACAGGAGAAATTTTTAGCGAGCAGTGCCAACACCTTTGATGAAGCCCGTTTGGATGTCAGTGCACGCAGTTAAAGGGACAATGTGCATTTTTCGATGTCAGGGTTTTTAGCCCTTTTGCTGAGAGCCACCAGAAACTTGACATGGCTTTCAGGAGCAATGAGAACGAGAAAAAGCGTCATTACAACCAGCGAATTATTGAGCTCGAGCATGGATCCTTCATTCAGCTCTCTTGTGTTCTCACCATACGGCGGAAGTGGCAGAGAAGCCGGACGATTTCTCTCCGAACTAGCCCGGAAGCTATATGAGAAAAGGAAGATGGAATATAGCATTGTAATTCATTGGCTGAGAGGAAAACTTTCCTTTAACTAAGATCAGCAGTGTTGTATCTAAGAGGCTCCAGAACAATTAACCAAACACGAGTTGAACACTGGTTTTAGCGGGGCAGAAATTGCAAGTGTGATCGGAAAGATAATAAAAGTAGTGCATAGTACATTTTTTAAAATTCAAGCCTGGGGCTTTTTATGCTAATTTTAAAAAAGTTTTTATCAATGCTTGTCTACTGTAATCTTTTATTGGATATAGTGGTTTGATTGTGACGTCATTAATCATGTGAAAGAATGGCATAAGATTCTTTTGATTTATTGGATTATCCTACGAGGCTAAGCAATTGGAGGATCGTCGTTCGTCCAATGATATAAATTTATTGGACGAATATTGTTGTCACGCCGGCTCATGCGGAGAGTGACTTCCGCCAAGTTTGCCGAACAACAGTCCTTCTCAAGACTTCGCTTATCTGGAGAATGGAATTCCATCAAGTTATGACATTCCTGGTTTAGTCTATTCAGCAATGAGTGTCTTCTTTCGTCGCATTCCTTATCATTATCTACAATTTTCCAAACTCTCCGAAGAGACTTCATTTGACTGAATCCAAAAGCAGTTCAAGGATGATTTTATTTTCAACGGTTCTTGTTACACAGGTTGAAGCTGTCACGTGGAATGAAACCCTGGCTAAGGGTGCTACAGAGTGGGCCACTTACTTAGCAGACAATGACAAGTTTGAGCATGCCCAGAATATCATACCAGGGGAAAATCTTTATCTCTCGGGCAGACCTCTCCCCAAAGAGTCGTGCACTGAAGCTACACAACTTTTTTATGCAGAAATTAAAGATTATGATTTTGACAAACCTGGATTTTCATTGGCAACGGGACATTTTACCCAGGTAAAGTAGCGAACATGATTGATCCAGGTAAAGTAGACAACGTAATTGTGTTTATTTTAGAGTAACCTAGCGATCAGGGGTACTTTTCTTTAGAGAGGGCGCCAAAAGAAAAGTACGCCTGATCGCGGGTTAATTTTAGAGCTAAGATCGACAATTCAAACTAAATGGCGAAATCGACAATCAAATTTCAAAATAATATTAATTATTCCGAAAGAGAGGTGCAAACAGTTTCCCCACAGTATGGTACATGCAAGTTACTAGGTTTTTAAATGAAACAGAAATATCCTTATAAAGCTGCGGGCAGGCATGTTGACTTTAATGAGAAAGCTCAAAATTTCAATTCTAGTAGAAGACAACCAACTTAACATCTTAAATCCTACGGTGCATTCCTTCAGTTGAAAAGTAGTCCATGATCCTTCCACCCCGGCAGAACACAGCAAATTAACAGACACAAGGCATATAGGCCTATGAAGAACAATAGAGCAGATGAAATACTTGGGCGCAGTAGATTTAAAAAGCTCAGTACAAACCGGTCGTGTTCCTTGACGGTGTTACTTTTGAATGTATGACTTTCACCTCGTCTGGAGAAAATTAGGACTGGAGAGAAACGTTTTTTCAGTGAATCTCTCCTGTTTCATTCATTCATTTTTCACTCGCACCAAACCAAAATAGCGCACAAAAAAAAAAAAAAAGAAAGAAAGAAAGAAACGATAAACCGAGTGTTTGCAGTATTGTAAAATCACAAGTTTACAACATTCGCTAAAATGAGGTCCTCCAGCGGGTTTTCGGGAAAAAGGCTAAAGTTGAACCGGGGAATATAGGCAAGCAAAGACAAAATATCTTAGGGAACAAGGGAACATAAACCATTTTCGCGATCAAAAAGTCAAAAAGCTGAGAACAAGTTTGGAAGTAATTTCGGGAACAAGGGAACACAAGCAATTTTTTACAAGGGACAAAAGAATAATAACTTCCCCCATTTCCCCCTCCCAATCTAAAATGAACGTTAAAATTACAATACATTTATTACTGTTTTTTTTTTTAGACGATAAGCACGCATTAAAGTTGTTGTAGGTGCGTCATATTATACTGTCTTGATTTTAGCTTGTATGGAAGAGAACAAGAGAAATCGGAGCAGACGTCAAAACCAGGAAAGATGGCCGACTTGTTGTGGTAATACGTTACCATCCCCCTGGTAACTACCTCGGTGAAGAATTTTTCAGGAACAATGTTCTCCGTGCCAGGGATTGGCAACCGCCAACCCAGCCACACTCACAGAGGAGTGCAGGATTGGCGGCTCTAAGCCACTCCAACTTCGCTTGCCTTGTTTTCGTGCTCGTTATCTCATCCGTCGTGAGCTGCTGTTTTTAATTGACGGTTAATTCTCTGAGTGTTTTGATAAATCAGTCTTTTCGAATTCAGTGTAATGATTTAGTGCTCACTCTAGGCGTTGGCCAGATCATTGCTTTCAGGTGCAAAAAACAGCCTTGCAGTTCACAATGTTTCATCGAATAATCATCAGCAGAAAAATAAAAGGTTGGGCAGGACCTGATTCGACACACCAGTCAAGCTGCACTCCTGTTTTCCCGAGGAAGCAAACTTTTCAGGAAAAAGTAATGTTCATAAACATTTTTGCTTCGCACGAAGCAAATCCCCTTCTTTTTTATTTCTTATGTATTTCTTAATAAAGGATTTTTTAAATCTAACTTACGCTCTTGAGGTGTATTACGCATGAACTGTTTTTATAAATAATATACTCAGTATTATACTATACTAGTGGTCACACATTTATTTTTAAAGCTTATTGTGGGTGACCAGTTACGGTATGTATTTTTAACCCACTGCCAAAATATGTAACCTCAAGATTTGTAGCACCGAATAAATGTTGTTGTTGCTTCTTCATTTAATTTTCTAACTACATTTGATTTTCTGGTCGCAGAAAGTTCACCGTCTTCTTTCCTTTTGCAGTCTGTTTGAGTCACTTTTTGGAACTCAAATACCGCTTGAACGAATGGTAACAACTGAGTGATACCGCTGATGGAGCCCAAAACCAGAGCTTACAATTCCGGTCCCTTTCGCTTGGCCTAAGCCACGGCATTGTCATAGACCGACCAGTTTTTTCAATAAACTCTAAGCAGATGAGTAAGCAATCTTATTTGTAGGTAATAATTGATTATTTGTGGCTCGTTGTTGGCTGAAAAAGTCAGCTGGGTTTCGCACATGCACAAAAAGACAATCTAAAAATAAATTAAAAATATCGATGTTTTCTCTCCTGCTAATGGCCCCAGGTCCTGCTAATGGCCCCAGGTCGCTGCTGTGACTAAGAGACCAACAATAAGAGCCAAGAACTGTGGTCCCTAACTGAACAACATGATCTCTTCTTTAAATTAACGATTATCGTTAATTATTAATTTGCTATCAATTTACTATTATCGTTAATTTAGGACACTGTGTCCCAGGACTTGTGGTAGCAGAGAAAATAAGGGGGAAAAAATCATATCCTTGTATTGGATTCGAACCTGGAGCTTGTACTTCATAGGAACCGCTTTTTTCCGCTTCACCACTGAAGATCAATACATCGCTTCTTCAAAAAAAAAAACATTTCTTAAGTCTGCCATAGAATATCGCTGCTGAAAAATTATTAGGCCTAGGCTAGATTAATAATTTAAGCTTAAACTTGGATTTAAAATGTTTAGATTTGTCGTGAAGTTTGGAAAGCGACCTTTGTTGTGTGTAATATTGTTTGTTGTCGTTTGATAACACAGCATTATCAAATAGTGTTTAAAATATTGCTCCTGAACAGCTAGCGGTGCGCTGGTCAAGTGGTTAGGTAACCGGTTAATAATGAACATTCCCAGGTTCGAGTCCTACTTCCATACACTTGGGTTATCTTTTAAAAAATATATATGACCATTTCCCATAATCCATATCAAGCTTTCAGTCTTCTAAATTAACGATAATAGTAAATTCACAGCAAATTAAGAATTAACGATAATCGTTAATTCAAGGTAGAGAATGGGTTGAACTGAAACGAGACCGAACGAGCGAATAGGGCTGGGTAGAGAAGAAAGGACGCCCGACCCCAGTCTCCTCTTGTTTTGCTCTCCTTGCTCTATTTTCGCCGCGCTGTCACTTTCTTTAATAAGCGAGTTCAGAGTTTCAAAAATTTCCGCGCGTCGGGATTATTTATTTATCTATTTATCTCATACATTATTCATTAAATTGTAAATAATTTTAACTTTAGCTAAGGTATACTTTATTGTGTAAATAGTGTCCCCAATTAGTTTTTCCTAAGCTAAATACTATTGACACTCCGAACTGGCTTGTTGGCTTGAAATCAAATATGTACATTGCTTTGCTCTTTAATATCTATGTTAGATCTATTCATCACGGTTCGCCGATTTCCTTTTCACCAAGCAACTGCTTATTCCTTTCACTCCAAGATCTAAAAGTTCATTCTCCAAACTAATACTACAGATTTCGTTTGTGACTGGTAAGGAGAATTTAGTGTTAAGATAACATATTGGCTGATGACAATCTTTATTCTCAATACCTATCTACTGGACATTAGACTTGTCTTTCATAGATCGAATCCGTAATAATTTATTTCCATAAAACAAAAGAACAAAGCGAACATAACAATACCTAATCAACAAGGCCTAACCAGAATAACAATTGTTCTTTTTTCTTCCGCCATTTTGGACCGGTATATGAAAGTCTATCCAGACATTATGTTGAAAAAATTAGGAAAATCAACTTCCTGATTACTCCTGTAGGGAAGTCAAAGGCATGGGTTCCTGCACCGGCAACGTGGTTGTTAATAAACGCCGAAAAGTTACGGTGATAATTTTCGGCGGTGATGGAGTCTTTATGCTGCAGAGCTTCATGATTCATGATGTTATCCCTTTCAGCTAACTGCTTAAATTTGTGCATGTGACATTTGAGCTGCCCTCGATCGCTAAACCGCCAGTGAAGATTGTTGTTGCTATAGCGATACTTTTTTATCGCCCCTCAAGTTCACAATCGACACTGGCACTGTTTGTTTCCGTATCATGTGTTTTTGTGTTGTAGATTCTTGATGAGTAATCTGTCTCTTTCCGTCTCAGACACTTTTTTTTGCTCAGTGCGCAACTCCATTCATAATGAGTAATTGATATTTTGGAACTGATACATGTTTGAAGTTATTTACCGGTAACCAATAGCGTTGCGTTAACTCTCACAGCAAGAAGACCAAAAAATAACCAGTACGGAGCGACTAGATATAGTTGAAATTCGTCTCGCTCCATGGCGTCATCACCCAATGGAATATTACTGTTCATTAGCATTCTAGATCTAATTGTATCTTTCGTGCGTGACTGAAAAAGAAAGAAGTGTTTCTTGAAGTTTCAAAACGTCAATGGTTTAAATTTAAGTCTTACAAAAGTGAGCTTGGAATTTAATCTGCGGGAGCCAAATAGCTGCAAAGTCGCAGTAGACAACGCAAGAAGAAAACAAGTGTTTCCTTCTTATCAGTGGCTTTTGAAAGAGGTTTCTTCTGGAAAATGCATGTTTTGGATTCATTCCTCCCTACTTTCGTATTCACCATCTTTCAATATGCGCTGTCGGCAGGTAAGAGTTGGGTTTATTAAGTTTGTAGCACTAAGAAAAGAGGAAATCTTTTTTAATTCTCTTGCTTCCTACAAATTTACCACTCAAAACGCTTCCTGTTGATAAAAGTGCGGATTTTATATCTTACTTTCAAGTAATCTGAATAAATAAATTAAAACCATCAGCTTGTCACACACTGCGCAATTTGTGTACGGCAAAATTGACTTGTCTCTAGGAGACCATATCTGACCTTGGTCCCTATCAGTCTGTCGTGTCCACAAGCTCTAGCAGGGGCAGGGAAGGCGACATTAGCCCACTGTGCATCATTTCCGCGTTGGGAAATAAGGTGTCGTCAAATAAAACCACAAGTAAACTTGGGAACGTTTTCCCGTATTTCAAAAATCTAGTTTACGTTTCAAAGGATCGAAGTCCCGCTCGCAGAAATCAAAACTACCATTATAAGAATACAGGTGTAACATCGACGAATGAGCTCAAAGGTTTAATAAACAACCCGACAGCCCAATCAAAATTCTGAGCAGAATATGCTAATGTAGACTTATATTGGGAGAAGATTTATAGCCTTTCTTTTCCGTCACAATGGATACAAGGACTCGACAATTTCAGTACAAAATCCTAAACAGATATTTAGTTGCGAAGGTCTATGTAAAACAGTATCATCATCTGATAGCACCTCTTGTTGAGATGTGGACGAATCTCAAGCACTTGTTTACATCCTGCTCTTCTGTCCTGAATTTCTAGAAGGATCTCTTGGATTTCTTGCAACTTTTGACACTAGTATGTTTCTAAATGGCACTTTATTTGCCATTTTTGAAGTACTATTTTTCTGGTTGTTCAGCGCAATCGGGACAGGCGTATTAGCATCTCTATGACGTCATAAGTGATTTCGGGAGCTGAATGTAAGGTGTTACCGATCCTTCAGTTTTTGGAATGAGTTTGAAAACTTGATCCGTTTCAAATACAACAATATACTAGCACGTACTGAATAAACTACTTCAGATGTTTCAGCCTTTGACATCTCAGTCTCCTCTGTGTTTGTTTCTTTGTTTTCAATTGAAGTTTAGAGCGTCAGTTTAAAATTATAAGCCAAAAGACGGCTCATATTGAGCTCATTAGAAGAGCCTGTCACTGGCACCCCCTGATTTAAACTTTGCAAATCAATTGGATCTCGTAACGTAAAGCAAAAATTGTCAATACCCGACTCAAAATTTTTATTATTATATTTCATTTGTGCTTATTGTTTTCTGAACCAATTACGAGAGCCGTTGCAGAAGCTGTGTCCAGATCCGAAAATTAATACTCTTAATAGCGCTTACTGAATATCTTTTCTGCTGTAGAGACCACTCTTCCTTTCAAAGAACAGTGCTTGAAGTGGCACAATGACTTCCGATCCATACATCAGGTAAGCAAATATTAATGGCATATTAAGTCTCTTTTTGTTTGCTCCTTTTTTTTTTGTAATACAACGCTAGACCCTTCAAAGCTATCTGTATTCCAGGCTATCCCTGATTCTGTATTAAGCCGATTCAAGAGCTTTTATGACTAGGAGCGTACAACTGCATTGGATTTGTGCAACGGCGTTTTACAGACCGAGGTATTTTTAGATTGATTTTCCCGCGAAACCAGATTATTTCAGCTAATCACAAGTCTTCATGAAAAGTTATTACCCATAGGATTGAGAATTGTCACTCATGCAAGACACATCTTAATAAAGAACTCGTCTAAAAATAGCTTGATCTGAGAAAATGCCATTACATAGACCCCGTACTGGAGTTGTAGCTGGGCTCCTGGATATAGGCTGCTGACCGATTAGGCTGGCTGTAAAGGTATATAAATAGAAATACCTTCCCTGGATTGATTACGCTGTTAATTAGCGAGTTCCAGAGGTACACCTACTAAACGTACTCACTGACCCTAAAAAAGAGGCTCGGGATTCGAGAATCTGGAAAAAATAAGACTTTTGTTGCATTTTGCCTCAACTTAAAACAGGTATCGGAAGTCGTCTGGAATGAAGACCTTGCTCAAGACGCGGAGGACTGGGCAAGGCACCTGGCGGACAACAACTTGTTTGATCATGCAACTAACTTACAACAATTGCAACAGGGAGAGAATCTTTATTGGTCTTCCAGACAAACGACAGAGCCTTGTACCGACGCTATCAAAGCTTTTTACGAAGAAATTGGAGACTACGATTTTGATAATCCTGGTTTTTCTGACAAAACTGGACATTTTACTCAGGTAATATGAGCCACAGAGAAACTGAATTGTGACCTCTCACGCGAAAATGGAAAGCACTCTTGGCCATCCCTCAAATGGAGATTTCCCTTTGTATTTAACTTACACTACGTAGAATCTACTTCAAACTTCAAATCTGCTTCAAAGAAACAAACACTGTGAACATGCAGAGAAGATTCAGAACAGGCGAGGCAGTGGGGTGGGTGAGTGAGTGAGTGAGTGGGGTGGGTAAGTGAGTGAGTGAGTGAGTGAGTGAGTGAACATTGATGCCACAAAATGGTGGTAGGATAAAAAGATAACCATTTGGTTAGTTTTGGTTTTTTGGGTTGGTTACGTTTTTCATGAAAAAGGTGCTGCGGTAGGGATCTTGCAATAATTGCCCATCCGCTAAGAGATGATTACCATAAACGTTAAAAGTATTGCTCGTGTGATTCAATGGCGTTCTGATTTTCTTTTGAGCGCCCTTAACTGAATAAGTTTTGATTTTAAATTTCGAATTAAGGTTCCAACTGTTTTCACCCAAAAGATTATGTGAGAGTGTTAAACGTAAGACAAAAATTATACAAAAGCTAGCACTCTTTCAATAAAATTGAATTGTGAACTGATTTATCTTGCTGAAACTTGTTGCGCAATCAATTAGTTATGAATGTTTTGATTTTTCTGCTTTGGAACAGGTTGTGTGGAAAGCCACAACGAAAATTGGTGCGGCCGGCAAGACCAGGGCAGATGGTTCCTTCATTGTGGTAGTGCGTTATTCTCCTCCCGGTAACTTAGTTAATTCTTTCAGGGAAAATGTTCTTCCTTCTGAAAGCTGGCAGCCGCCAACAGAGACAGGAGTTGTGCAAACCAGTTCCAATTTCGTTTTTATTATAACTGGCCTCCTTTTCTCGTCGGTCTTTCAATAGAGAGAGTTACTCAATCAGTACTCAACAACGAACTCCATATTTCCTTAGGCCTTCGAAAACGCACGCTCCGTTTGTCCTGTGGATAAAATTCTTAGGAAGCAAGTCTTGCGCGCGTCTTTAGAACTTACGATCACAACTAAGTCAATTTAAACTCCTCAAAGATGTCCCTCTGTTATGCTTACACGCAGCTTATTTCTAGAAGTACAGTGAAGGCTCAACAGAGGCTCATCATTAAGACTGATATCATACATGCCTCTAGAACTAGAAAACCGCAATTAATAAAACCTCATTTACACTAAGTTTTCCTTAACAATTTTTCCTTGACAAGGTTTCCTTGGCAGTTTAAATGGAAAAATATGACAAGCTTTTCGT
>NC_090874.1:7650003-7665003 GCF_036669935.1 Montipora foliosa
CAACTACTAATAGTTGTGACATCCCTATCCTTCGTAATAATTCATCGAAAGAATGGTAAGGCTCGTTCCCTTATTTTGAGAAAAGGAATAAAACGAGGTTGAGCCGAGGTTCGTTGTACTAACGTATCCACCAATATTCATAGAATAAAGAGAAAAATTAATTTCACAATGTATCATACCGGATGCTCGGGTTACAACGCCCTTTTGTTTCGCGTGAAGAAATGAAACGTCTCGGCTCATCATTCACCATGATTGGTTTGGTAAAGTAGAGGACACGGGCAAGGATTTGGGATTTGTAAGTGTGAGCGGTGGTCAGCGACCATTAGAAATAAACAATCAATCGAATAATAAATGGCAGGTATATATTAATATTTCTAAGTCATTAATGAGGACTGAATTCAATACACAGTCCACCTCATGCATGCAGAAGATAGAAGTATGACTCTGTACAGCTAAGAGAAAGTGTTCAATAAGATGGACGACCGTATCATTTGAGGTCCAGTCCACCATTCTGATTTGAAAGTTTTGGAAGGATATCTTAGAATCCAACCAAGTTTCAGGAGGCATCAAGGGAACAGTTACTGCAAAGTATTAAATTGGAAAACTACTGAACTGTGGGATATTTTGCAGCTAGATGTACGATTCCACGAGAATGCCTCGAATCGCCGGAAAGTACACTGGAATCTCGTGCGCTAATTCTTTTCCTTACTCCACAACAGCGGTTCGATTCCCGCTAGTTACACTATTAAACAAACTGGCGATTGACTGAGGCTAAACAATAGGCCATTTCCGAGTTCAAGTCTGCCTCTTCTTCAAAGCGAGTCTAAGTGCGAAGCTTTTCTTATGAAAATTAGTTTTCATTCCTATGCAAAGTAGAACTAATTACCATCACAAAAACTTTGCACTTAGACTTGCTTTGAAGAGGAGGCAGCATGAACTCGGAAATGGCCCATTTGAATACCGCTCTTAATAGAGAGTGTGCAAATGACCGTGACTATATTACGGGCATGTGAGTGTCCCAAAACTGAGCTTTTCAAGAACAATGTGCGCTGACCAAGCTCAAAGTACAGGTACTTAGCTTTACAAGATAGCTGTTCTCTGGCGTTCCAGTCAGTGTATAATCCCATTTGCTGACAAAATACTCATTCCCGTGTATGAGGGTTCGTCAACTTCATGCAGTAAAAAACTAAAATTAATCTGGAATTTAGTTAACTGATTTAAACAAGCATTAATCTTAATTTATCATTACAAAAATAAATATATCGCTTGATTCAAGTTAATAATCGCTGTTTTTAGCATCTTCCTCTGTTTGAAACAAGCTCTTTCATTAGCAGAAGTCTTTTTTTAACACTTTGTTGGGAGGAGTATCACGTAACCTATTCAACCATCCCCGAAAATGTTTGCAAAAGCTCTTAAAGACGAGGTTGGATGGGCCGACTGGTAATACTCTCTGAAATAGTACAGGCAAGTCTCGCATCCCTTAAGTATTTAAAGCACCAATACATGCTTAATTTTTCCTACCTAAAAGCATGTCCGTCTTTTCTTAGGCCAGGAGAATCGCGTTGCGATTGTCTACCATCTTCTTTTTTCCATTTCTTGCTGGCTCAAAAAGTCAGGTCTGACAACAGATCCACTGGACGCATTTCATTCAAGAGACACTGCTCCATCTTTTCTGGGCCAAAAGTAATAGATTTCTTAGCCTTGAAATGACATTGCAATATCGAAGGCTTGCCGTCAATCACTGGTTTTCTACACTGTCCTTATAATCTTTCATTGTTTCCCTCGTGAAACACAAACAAGACAATGTCCTCCCTTCCAACATGTCTCGTCGGGAGGAATGATCTTGAGGAAGACTAAGTTAAGCTCCAGCAGAAGGCACAAAGGAGTCCCGCTAACCGCGAATTTCAAGCTTCATCTTGATTTTTTATTTATTACTGATTGCACCACAAAAAGTATCCCGAAAATAATATACCTATCCCCCGACGACATTGAGTTCATCATAAACTTACAGAATTTGTAATTAATCGCCGCAAATTAACATTGATAAATCTTCTAACACAAAGCTGAGCATCAAGGACCACTGCTCTCCTCCATTTTGGCTTTATCCTGTGGTTTCTTCTTATCGAGTAAAAGATTTTCATGCTCATCGTCTTCAGCCTCTCCACCCATCAACGAAATGAAGCCCCAGGGTGGCTCGTCCTCAAATAACCGACTGATCGCTAGTAAAGCACTGGACACGACCGCAAGGCCAAAGGTGAAGTAGACGAATGTTAGAACGGTGAAAGCAATGACGTAGCCTGGGTGGTCTTTTTCGCTGTTGGAAGGATGTTGTGGAACGTAGTCACCAAAACCAATGGTGCTAAGTGTGATGAACGCAAAATAAACTCCTTCAAAGAATGTCCACCCCTCGTAACTATTGCCTATGGCGGCAAGCAGCAATATCATTCCAGTTACCATGAGGAATATGCAAGCTACAGTTTTCAGGTATATCTTCCGAGGTTCTCGTTTAAAGATTTTTTCATCTACAAATTTCCAAAAGTTTGCTGTGGTTTCAGTGATTCTCTCACCGATAGATTTTAGCATCAAGCCGGTGATAGGGATTCCAAATATGGCGTAAAATATACAGAATATTCGTCCCCAGATCGTCACAGGAGCCATTTTCCCGTAACCTAAGAAATTGTGAATATATTAAAACAGAAAATAAATAACACTCTATAGATAAGAGTGTTTTTACGTTCTAAGTCCTAACTGCCACCCAAATTTAGCAGCAGTATTACTCTAGGATTGGACGCAGTACGGTCTCAGGAACTTCTACTGAAAATTGCACGACGAATCAAATGGTATGAAAATTCATGATTTCAGATTACTGTAAATTCTCACGACAACGAATAAGCTTAGAAATCGTTCTCCTTCGTCGACTGCAATGATAATATGACGACCATAATAATAATTATAATAATAATAATAATATATAGAATTAGCCAAGCCTAAAAGCGGAGCTCCCGGGTTATTTATTCTTATAATTAGTAACCTGGCTGCTTGAGCCTGCGATCTAATCGAAACCTAGTATCTGGTCAGCGGTCAACTTTAAAAAAGAAGCTGACCTCGATGAGCACTAAACTTGAGCCCGTGATATCGTCACGTGATATCGTCACGTGAGCCCGTGATATCGTCACGTTGGCATAGAAGGAGGGGTGGGCGTACGGTCGTGTGACCAAAACCGAATTTTCTCGAACACATGGGTTACCGTGATATTTCCTTACCCATGTTGCCATAATAATAATAATATTAATAATAGCTATTAAAAGTAATTAAAAGTGGAACTCCATGGCTTCGAGGAGGTTTGCGTGTGCTATAAAATTTCTTAGTGTTTTCGATCTGAAGAATACTGTCAGCTGAAACTGCTTCCCAGTTGTAGTTATTTTGAACAGAGTTAAATGGTAACTTTGTTTTGAAGTGTAATTAGACTAAAAGAGGTAGCATTTATACTTTGCGTTTAATGGATGACAACGCCTCTACTTAAGGCCTGAACCTGGTTCTTGTCTGACTTTCAAACAGTGTAGGAAATTCGTGTAAGTAATCTGCTTTCTATTTAACGCTGATAAACATCCGTTATTTGCCCAGAAATGATTCTTTTAAGTCCAGCAATTTAATAAAATATTTTTTGGGATAAAAAAAGTCTATCACCTTAGCTACTAAGGACACGAAGTCTTAGAAAAAGAGGAAAACCAAGTGTTTCTTAACGACCATGCAGACAACTACCTTTAATTTTGCATAAATCCTAAAGCTTTTTTACTAAGGTGTGATGCGCTTTCTCCCTTTTTGTTCATTACACTTAGGTTTCTTTTTAGTTAAATGGATTTCAGCCGCTTTAGCATAGTCCTAAATGTTCTGCGATTGTTAAACTAAATTTAAGAGTTTTTTTCCTTAATGACACGATGTGCATTATTTCAACAAATGGGTTTTAGTTATCATATTGTTAATGACTAGATTCAAAATTTTCGAATTACTAAATTTGAAAAAAAAAAATATGTGAACAACAAATCGGCGCCATGTTTCTGTGGTACACGCAGGATTAAAGCTTTCGACATGGTAACTATCATGGCTGACAATTCTAATCGTTTCTGAGAGTCAAAAGCTTAATTTTTTTTTCAGGAAAATTTCTTATCGCCAAGAATTTTTCCCCAAGATAAACTGATTTTGAATTAAAAAACAAGTGCTACATTGTCAAACATAAACCAACGACGAATACATTTCCTTGTTCATCAATGCCTTGCGTTCGTCTTTCAAGTACTTGTAAAGGACAATTTTATCTTTTCTCTGATTTAAATATAAATTAAAACGCATTAGTACTGGTTTAGCTCTTTTTTTTTTTTAACATGAACGTTGCTATTGTAAGCCCTAATTTAACTTTGCTGATCACGAACAACAAATGAAAATGATGACCACGGTGGAGCTCATGATGAAAGTACAGATATAATTTTTACGATTATAAACTCTTCTGTGTCTATCATACTTGAGGGTCTCAATGGGGTTAAGCGTGTGTCGTGAATTAAAATTAACCTTTGTTCGAGACTAATTAATTATCCAAGATGGGGATCAACAAACAGCGACACAGAGACGGAGCCCTAAAAGATATTTCTAGCGCGAGAAAAAGGGACTCGGGATTAAAAAAAGAACGGCTGATAATATTTTATGATATATTACGGGTGCATTGCCATAAGGGATGTTTTATTGCTCAAATTATCACAGAGCTCGGTTGCGTCCACGGTTGATTGATAAATCATTTGCATGTGCCCAAGGCACCAGGTCTTTTATAGTGCGTCTTCGTGTTTTTGTTACGTTGTTACAAACGTTGGCCGTGTAGCACTTATATTTCCAGACTTAACTGATTAGAGTGTAATGTGAAGTGCTATGGACCATGTGACCGTTAGCCCTACTAATGGAAATGGGCCCACACAAGGACAGAGAAAAACTCTGACCAGGGTGGGAATTGAACCCACGACCTTCGAGTTACATCACCGCTGCTCTGCCGACTGAGCTACAAGGTCAGACGGGAGTAGGCCGTGGGAATTGAAGATGTTAAATTCACGGCAATGAGCATGTACAAGTACAAGGAAGGGTTACATTTTTACAAACGTTGGCAGTGTAGCATTTATATTTCAACAGACTTAACTGATTAGAGTGTAATGTGAAGTGCTAGTTTTGTACCCCATATGAACCATGTGAGCGTTAGCCCTACTAATGGAAATGAGCCCACATAAGGACAGAGAAAAACTCTGACCAGAGTGCGATTTTGTTCAACAGCGATATGTTGAAACCGTATGCCCCTTCTTTCAATCGTGCATGTTGAAACATGTTGAGTCGAAGTTAAATCGATATTGATGTTGTGTTGAAACCTTTTGTCTACCCCAAGCAGTCAACATAATTGAAAATCGTTTCAACAAAATCGAAAGGATATTCAAGCAAATGCCGAAGCCTTTGCCCAGGGACTAATGCAAAGGCGATAGCAACGGCAACGACACAGGAAAAATAATTGTTCTGCACGTGCGGCACGCACTTCAATGCATTTCTTTGCACGACATCGTGATCACACAATTATAACAATGAACCATTCGTTTTCTACTTTTACTTTAAAACCGGTCGTACACATCCAGTTACAGGATAGTTCGCCCGTATTGTACAACGTGAACAAGACGAAATTATCGCGAGGTACTTGCGATAGCGCTAGGTTATATTTTGATAACGTTACCTTTGTCCTTTACGGAAACAACGACTGCTACTTCATCGAAAAAAAGCAGTAATACTATTGGCCGTGGCCGTGGCCGTGGCCGTGGCCGTATCCCTCCTGGTTTCTTAAGCTCCCTACCACGCAGTTTAAGCAAAGACGACTGCTACGACAACGACAATGATTGGTTAACAAGGAAAAATTCATGCTGCACATGCAGGTAGCATAACATAGCCGAACTCCACAAAACAACAACGTGAAATCACCAAATTTAGGTTTTGACGACAAGGTAAGCAAATAACAATCAACCATTCATTTTCTGTTTTGTTTTTTTTTTTCACTTTAAAACCGTTCGTACCCATCCAGTTACAGAAAATCATGACAAAATTTTAGGTTCTCAGGGGGTGGACACGACCACCCGACGATAACTTGTCAATTTTCTGGACAAAAATCCACACCGATCATATCAATTTTATTCCGGGAATGTGGATACACAATATTTATTGGGGTAATCGCGAAATTAATACAATAATGGAAAATAATATTTTTAGACTAACTGAGCCTCGGAGATTATGAAGTGCGTTCGAGCTACCTTCCTGTTCGCTGATATATTTAAAGATAAAGTCCCTGTGGCCGTGGTCGTCATCGTTGCTAAGCGCCCCATTGAATGGAATAGGTTTTGAGCCCTTAAGACATCAAGGAAAAGAGCAAACTGTAAATGAGTGTTGTGTTGAGTGTTGAGGACAGCACTCATTTACAGTTTGTACTTAGCTTCTGCTGAGCCGATTATAGTCCCGAAATTCTCACGACCTTCTCCCTTTTGGCCTTGTAGCTCAGTCGGTAGAGCAACGGTGATCTAATCCGGTGATCTAACCTAAGTAAAGCCTGGTTTTCACTAGGGACGCAAGCACAAACGCAAGGATAAGCAGCTTATGCTAGTGAAAACGAACGTCGACATTAGCATCAAAATCAACCACTGCATCCGCCATTTTGTTCAAATGCTCAGACGTGGGGAATCTGGAACAAATGCTTTAATTGGCCAGACGTAGCAAATTTCACACGTCGCAAGCGAATGCAAGCATATAAGCACAAGCACAAAGACAAAAGGAAAAATTTTGATCCTTATGCTTTTGCTTGAGTCGCTAGCGAAAACCAGGCTTAAGAGATTTTTCTCTGCATGACGCACAAAAAAAAGTACCTGATGCTGTTAATCAACGAAGGTTCTTAATCAATCTTGATTTCTGTCAAATATATCTTGTTCCAAACAATTTTTAACAAAACTTGTATGTTTAGGTTAAATGTGTCTTTCAAAGAACAGCAAAGACTGAAATGGCAGCATATTTGAAGTAATAGAAAAAGAGTTGGCAAGTTTGTATAGCTTGGTTTATAAATAAAAGGCTCTGAAATAAACCCTCTTTAACAAACAAATTGAAACTCCCTAAAAGAGAATTGTTCGTTCAAATGAAAGTTGATCCGCATGGGAGAAGTCAAGCGTCTTCACTGACGTCGTAAATTGATTGTAAAAAGATTAATCCTCATAAAAATGCCACTAAGAGCCGGAACGGTTTCAAGCTGATATGTGTGTGATTATCACTTCATTAGGCTGTTAACTGTTTCTTAATAACACAAATCCAAAAAGAAATTAATAGAAAAGCTGAGCTTTATGGGCAAGCATAACGTGTTTCCAATCTTCCGCTGTAACTCGGCATTTACATTTTGTAGTTTCTAAGACTCCAAAAAACAAAAAAGGACAAAAGGCAAAAAGGGAAGGGAAAAGCCTTAACATGTAGAATTTAAGCAGGACAAGGAGTATAATCGGAAAGTCTGGAGGTTTAAAAGAAACACTCCGCGCGAAACGGAAAAACAGAAAATGGAAACTACACCGTACCCGTGAGCTATAATTTACGCCCTTAGTTTTAATGGAAATGCCTAGCATAGGTTAATGTGGTGAATGTTATAATCTTAAAGGTAAAAAGAAGTAATATATGCAATATTCGACAGAAAGCCTAGACGAAAAGAGATAAGTCCGAAACACAAAATAAGAAAGATAATAGCAATTGGTGACAAACACGTCTAACCCAACTATCACCCGAGAAATTTGGCGGGTTGTTATCGCAAGACCTTAATTTCCGAATGATTGTCAAGCTTAGCTTGCTGTTAAAAGAAAGCCTCTTAGCTTTACTTAACGGACCAAAACTGGACAATTCTCGAACATATTTTTTTCCTCGAAACTATAAATTGCTTAGCCTCCATGCTTCCATCAAAATTGTCCAATTTAGAACGTATCCGGTCAACAAAAGCCAACTATATTGTTTAGTTCACTTAGATAAAGACGAGAAAGGGCAACTTCTGGAAAAGACCGAGAGAGGATCGTAATTGTGGGTCAAATCAAACGAAACTAAAACGATGAGGGCTTTTAAAATGCACTTTTGATATCGACAACGATACGTAGGTGGACAATTTCAATGCTTAATCAGAAAATAGCGTATAGAACTTTTACTTATTACCTAAAGGGTATGCGAATATTGCTTTCAATTGTTTCTTAACAATTCACAGATCTAAAGGTATTTACTCTGGGGAGCCACAACACTTGAAAACGTAATTTGCGTTTGCTGATTTGAATTGTGCGTCTATTACGGTATTTTGAAAGAGCTGACAATGGCAGAGAAATTGTCTTTTTTCATGGTAAAATAGTTCTATCACGTAGCACAGTGATCTAGAGACAGTAGCTTATCTGTTTAGTTTAATAACCAAAAACAACATCCTAACTAAATAATTTTAAAGTAAACAATTGGTGTCAACTATCGAAATGAATTTTGCCAGAGTGTAGACCTTCTGAACCCAAAGGGAAAGAGACGATTTTAGAATACGTAGATCAGTGATTTTAGCAAATCATTTCTTAATGAAAACATATAACCTCACTGCAAATTTAACTTTTACATTTGCCGCTTTTCTTTAATTCCCTAAGACTTTAATACAACATACAGATAACAATATAAAATAGACACAAGGCTTTCTTTATTCTTTGGACTGAGATAATCATTTGAAATCAATTTGTTTGCAACGCTAACACAAATTGCCTGAAAAATCAAAATTCTCATATCATTCCAACCGGATAAGAAGTATTAGAGTTAAAAAACTTCTTTTCCCATAAATAAGAATAAAATAAGCAAATTAAAATATAAGCCGGAAACGGTAATTCTATTTTTCGCGGGAAACCTTCGTCTTAAGTAATGTACCAAAAAAAATCGCGTCTTTCAACTATATCAAATTTATTACATTCCAAATTCGTTCATTTTGCGCGAGTCAGAAAAGAATGAATGAATATTAGATTTTTGCCTGTTGGATGGCTTGATGACCAAATTGTCTTGGATAACTGATATTTTCATTTTACGTCTTCAATGGCGATATTTAAGCATTGAGGATTAACAGAAAAACTAGATGTGTGCTAAGTCTCGGTGATAACGAACGTGTTAATCTTAATGAATGTGTTAATCTTAACAGCTTTTAGGCCGCTCGAAAAGTGCTGCTTTAAATGCAAATTTTTTTTTTCGAATATGAACGAAGAAAGGCATCCCACGTTTTTTTCTCTTCTTTTAAATTTACGTAGAAAGAAAGAGCAGAATCGTTTTCTCGCTCATCATTCAGTTCATTGTACCTGATTTTCTTTGCATTTTCTGTCCCTGTAATCCAAACTCCAATTTATCGCCTTGGATAAATGCATCAGGTCCCTTTCTTTATTTATGGATTTCTGATGACAATAAGGCCACGAATTTGTCTTTAGCATTGTATTTTATACAAAGCAAACCAATGCGGAAAACTAGCCATACGTGAAAATTATGTAACACTTAACACTGAACATTTCGCTGATTTTTTTGTTGGTATCTTTCTTGGATTCCTTCCACGAGAAAGGAATATGAAGAAAGAATAAATGCTGTGTTCAGGTGTTTTTTGACAAAAACCCTGAAAGTGTTAAAATACATTTAAGGTCTCGGCAGGTGTCTCGCCATTACTGAATGTAATTTCTGGCTATTTTCATTTCTGTTTATTGTAAACAGAGCTCATTTGTCCAAAGCCGCAAATCCATCCATCACTAGCTCTTCGATGCTTTGGCCTATATCTATTCATAACTAGAAATAAAATCTGCGAATCCGCAAATTGAAGGGAGGCTCGGTTCTTTTACTGCCGGACACAACCAGGAACATACATGAAATTGGTAGAGACTGAAATATCCAGATTTGTTTGATCGGAAGTAATAGAATAAGACCTTGTAACAAATTGGTCCTCAAACGTACTTCTCGAAACCCTAATTTGTCCTTCGTTGTCGATTGTTTCTTGCCATTAAATATACGTAAAGAAGTCGCTTTTCACTCTTTCGCAGGCGAAATCAGATATTGTGAGAAGATAAGACAACTTTAAACAACACCACAACGAAAAAAGAACAAAATTACTGATTCGAAGGGTAACGAATTGAAGGGAGTCCATGATTCATAGTATATCCATCATAACTTTTACTGCAATGTTTTGTCCGTGTCTGCATAAGAATTTGTTTTGCCCGAATGAACTTGTTTCCTATCAAACAAATTTCTGTTTCTCGTATAGGTTTGATTGTTGAAGATTATGGGATCTTTCTCCTCTCCTACATCATGAAAAAATGCTACATCTGCTTTTAAAATAAATACGCGGTTTCTTTAGCACTGGTGGAAAGTTTCGCTATCCTAGAAGCCAACATTTTGGGTGTAACATATTTTAGTTTAGTGTGGTCTCTACAGGACACAACATGTTCGTGTCTAGAATAAAATATTCATTTGTCAGTAATTTCTGTTTCGATAGATATGACAGATTCGCGCCTTGAATAGGCAAAGCTTACTCTTTTATTTACTCGCTCGAAAATAGGCATTTAATGATATCCCTTCTAATTGGGCAGCATATACAAAATTCTCCATCAACGCTGAAAGGCTCAAAAACTATTTTTCTTCGATTTTTTAACGAAAGTAGGTTTTGTTTTCATATAGTGAGAGAAATAAATGAAGCGCTTAGATTCGATTGTTTTGTTGTCGTCTTCTCTGCTTTAAGTTCATAATCTTTTGATCGGTATTTTGCATAATATAGCAACCCACAGCTTGAGTTTGCGAACATTGGGTTTCGCTGCGAATGAAAAATTCGAAGAAGCTACCTGCAACTGTCATCGAGTGAAAAATTAGAGATCTGTTTTGTTTTTGTGCTCTCAACCTACGTGGAAGGCTCAAATCTTTTGTCTTTTACAACTAATAAATTCGCCAAAGCAACAAATGCACTGCTCGCATCCGACCAAAACAGGAAATTTAGTCAACTGAATATTAATGTGCAGTTCTAGTAAACGCGCATTCGTTCAAAGGTTCTTTCGAGTAACCGGCAAAAAAAGAAAGACATCGACTACTTTTCGAGACAGAGCCCTTTTGACTTGTGAAAATGCGTGTTTTGGTTAGATGTTTGGAAATTATCATTTTATGTCGACCA
Organism: Montipora foliosa; assembly: GCF_036669935.1. Taxonomy (NCBI): domain Eukaryota; kingdom Metazoa; phylum Cnidaria; class Anthozoa; order Scleractinia; family Acroporidae; genus Montipora; species Montipora foliosa. Next base: position 7,661,231 of record NC_090874.1, read on the forward strand.
AAAGGCAAACTACTGTGAGATTCGATTTCGTTAAAAAGAAAAGTTTGACAGCAACGAATTAAGCTTTGAGATATTCCATTTAAATGAAGTTACCGGTTAAAGTTAAAGATTTCGTTCGATCGCAACAATAAATAGGGGTGCAAACTCAACACTTTTGGCTTCGTGAATCGGCAGCTCCAAATTTACGCGCAAAATGTTCCGCATCACACAACAATGACCAAAATACGCGCGTAAACGAAGATAGACCGGAGATGATAGCTGTAAAGCGAAGATAAGAGCTTCTACTTCGCCCGCATTTTATGGTACACCGCAAACAAATTGTCGATCCCGACAATCAGCCGTAGTGCAACTAACTGTTTTCCTGTATTATGAAATAAATGCCGCGTAAAACACGCATGGAAAAGCACCAAGAACGACATAAATGTATTCCTTGCGCAAACAAGGTTGTGTGTATTCTTGCATAATTTTAAAAATAGGTCGAAAATAGAGTCAATTTCACTCACCAATCGTTGTCACTACCGTCCCAGTGAAGAACAACGATCCAGCAAAGCTCCAGCGATCATACCCAACATCAAAATACCCATCGTCGATAGCTTTTGAAATTTCATCAAATAAATGATTCATTTCTTCGTCGGAAATGTTATATTTTGCCTTCATTTGTTGCTGAACCTTATCAAAATGGTGTATTTCCTTATGCTCTGCTCCAGATTCAATTGTTTGAAACACAGCCGCGCCGAATAGTAGATAAACAAGGAATAGCGTCGTTCGTAGAACGAGATTTTTAGTTGGGCCTTTCAGTGCCCTCAGGAAGTTTAAAAAGAAAACCCCCATTTGGTGAGAGAGCAAAGACCGTGTGCTAGCTGGCGTTCGGACGGCGCGGGCCGCGGCTGTGTGTTAGTGATCGACAAACGTGGTTTTTTCTGATCTACCGGAGGTGGGTTCTCTGTCCACAATCCTAACTTGATAAGCGAGTGACGTCACAACTGGCAATATTGTTGAGCGGCAGAGAAAGAATGGCTTGATTAGGGGATATTGTGTCCGTTAAAATTGCATTGTTAAGAATTTATCAGTAACGCCCGCTGCTAACTCGAATGCAAAACGCGCCAAAACAATTTTTGGAGCCGGCGAGAGTTCGTTCAACGGACAAATAGTGACATTCGACCTGGAGAGGTTGAGCTTTGAAGATTCGTTTGCCGTATCAGGCAGCATAAACTTTTCAGCCTCTATTATTTTGAAATTTTCCATATAAGGCGGTCGCAATCATTTAACACAAGGGGGATTTCCGCCATTTAGGAAATTTAACATACAATCTTAGTTCCGGTGCTTCGATCTACATGCAAATTACAATCTCCTCGCCTTATACCCTTTGCATTCTTTTTTTCTTTTACTTTCCGTCTGTCTTCTCGTTGCTAGAGTTTGGCCTTTGGAATAATCATTTTGGGGAGCATTGATTGAAAGAAATCCATATGTTTTTTTTAGATTGCGGGGAAAGCCCAGCGAGAGAGGAAAAAGTCACATTGTCCAGTGCACCTGCCGTGAAGAAACTGAGCAACGCAAGAAGAAATTAGATCAAAAAGCACAAACCAGGGCGAAATCATGACATAGTTCATTATGCAGGACAGCGCCGAGGAACTTGGCGAGGTTTCGACGAAACTTTGCTCAATAGTTGATTTACAACCTTTGGCAAACTAAATCAACGTTTTAGCGACCAAATGTCATTTGAAAAATAGTTTTTTTATATTGTATAAAACTGAATTATTTGTTTTTCCTCCAGAGAAAATTTATTGTTTATTTCTTCGAATGGCGAAATGCGACTGAAGTCACAGGTCGATCATCGTAAAGATTACTTGACGTGAAATCGGACAGTACATTTTGCTTGTTCGATCCAATGCGGCTCTTTTCGAGAACATTAAATTGTACAGTTAATTTTTCTGTCATGCAAATTGCATTTTAAAAAAGTCTTAAAAATCATTTGCGACGACTCTGTTATTGAGTAATGCGAAACAACCATTTATGGCAAGGCAGAAATTGAACCTGATGGACTATGGCAAGAAAGTAAAAAATACACAGAAACCTCCATTTAACCCTTTTTTATTGAAAAATGAAAGAAATGTCGGCTGTTTGACAGACTGAATGGCACAGGATTTGTGTTTATTCCGCCCGACCTGACTTTTGAGATTTCAACCTCTTTCTCCGATTCGCTGTTATGTTTTCTGAATAACACAATGTTTGTATTAAAAAAATAAAGCTCTAGGATAAAGGTTTTATATTGACATTCGTTGTTTCCTTTTGTTGTGCTCGCAACAAACATGACTTTTCTGTGACCGTTTATATTGAACGCTCTGACATCTTCAGTTCTTTTTTTCTATGAATCGAAGTTATAATTCAAAACATTGTCTTTTATTTTTCAATTTAATACCTTGTAAAAAAACCCATCAATTCGTACACCAATCGAGAGCGCAATATTTTGGCGAACATAAATTTAATAACCACCATAAGTCACTGCTGTCGAATTTTCGGCGTAGAGCCTTGAAAATTCGCCCGAAAATACGAAAGAATTGTGATTTTCAACATTAAAAACAACATAACATCACTTCTCGTATTTCTTATCCAAACTCAAATGTAATGAAATTCATTTTTGTTGATGATTCTTAATGAACTTGCCGTGGGTTAGTCCTTCTACAAGATTTATTAATTTTGAGCCTTTTTCTACTAGACAGTGTTTATTATTAAACATTCCTTCCAGAAAGGATCAATGTTTCCAAGTAACAAAAGAGAACTGCCTCAGTTAATTTCTTAGATCCGCTCAATTTTTCGTCGTACTTTTGTCGAATTTCGGTATGACACACAAATAAAAGGACAGCTTTCTTCTTCCATCTTCAATTAATGTAAGTTGCTTTTATCGAGTTTTCTCTAAAGTAGAGAATTCGCGTAGACTGAACTAGCTATGATTTGACGAACAAAGGACAGTCTCGTTTGTCCAAAATGTTCAAATTCGACACAGTAAAATTCTGTGATCTCTGACCACGCAATATGTAAGTGGGCTTTCAACTGATTCAGTTGACTGTTCAAAAAGTATATTTTTGAATACTCATAGATTTCAAGAAAAGAGTTAATTTCCGTGTGTCATGCGTACGTGCGAATGACGCAAATCAATGTCAGCGCTGAGTCTGGAAAACAACTATGCAACCAACACGATGGGAAACTGTCGGATTTTCTTTTTTACAAAATGACTCTACATTGATCTTCCTGCCAAATGATCTCGAACAGAAATTGTCCTTTACAAACCTTAGACAGAACTTTTACCCTATTTAACAACCAATCAAAATCGCCTTCTTAGAAAACGAATATCAGTTTTAAGGAGACAATCGAACCCAAAATAGCACTGAAATATATACATCGCGGAAGTACATTGGCCTAAGGGAGTTGCCAAATCGTATAACAATTTCGGTTTTTAAGTGAAAATCAAAAAGATATATTTGAGTGAATAGCTCAATGGTTAATGTACAATTAAAAAAGTTTGCTTTTTAGTGCAAGTCTCGATTCCGTGTATTGCCCTCTAAATGTAAACAAGACAGTAAGCGAATTTGGATTTACGATACACTAGAATTAAATACGACATTACAGCTGTCAGTAAAATTATCACAAATCGAATTTTCGTTTACAAGATAATTATTGGTTCAAGGGGATTTTACTTTCAAAGCGGTGAAATCAAAACACCGGATTCCTTTTTTTTCTCAAAATCACATAGAGTTTACTTCAATAATTGTGGC
>NC_090874.1:7670003-7672503 GCF_036669935.1 Montipora foliosa
TCGCACTCCAGAAACTAAAATGGCATGTTTCCAGAGAGCTCAATTGTACAACAATAAAAGAAACTTTGAGAGTCCATCTTACTGTTCGTACTCTATCAAAATATTAACGGGTGACCCGAAAACACTGACCCCCGGTCCATGGACCCCTCTACGGACTGGGTCCACGGACTGCCTCACGGACCGGTCCACGGACTACCGTTACGGACCCCCTATACGGACCACCCTAAAACAACATAGAAATGAAAATAAATAAAAACTAAAGATTTGACTTACCAGTTGTCTGGATAGACCACTCGTGTCACTCGTGTCGGCGAAATCTCAACCGTAACGCTCCGCAAATTCAACAGACTAAGGCTCAAGCTCGGGTACAAAGTCTATTAATCACATATTGCCCCTTCCTTCGCTGTGGACCGGAATCCTTCGAAAAAGATTGATAATAAGTAAGCTATATTTGTATTTTCTTTCTTTCCCTCCGCCATTTTGTTCGGATCATTCTCCCGCGGGTTTGTGAAGTCGCCCCAGGCTTCTCGATCTCTCAGTCCTGAACAAAATGGCGGAAGAACTTAGTTTCGAAGCCTCCGGTCAACAGCGAAGGAAAAGGCAACACCTGAGCCTTAGTCTGATTTGCGGAGCGTAACGGCTGAGATTTCGCCGGCAAGAGTAGTCTATCCAGACAACCGGTATAAACTAATTTTCAGTTGTTATTTATTTTTATTGAAACGGCGGCAAGCTCGTGTTTCCTGAAAATCTTGTCTGCTTAACTTGAAATCCAGAAACTTTGGATAAATGTGGAATAGTCTGCATTTCTGTAGGAAAGTAATGTCGAGTTCCACTTTGTTATACCGGGAGAGATCTTTTTCATATCTTCGTACCGTTTTCAGCGTGTCATGGCCATACCGCTCATGGATGGTCTCATAAAATTTCTTTGACTTGGGCCATTTTAGTTTCAATAGGAATAATGTTGTTTTAGGGTGGTCCGTATAGGGGGTCCATAAGGGTAGTCCGTGGACAGGTCCGTGAGGCAGTCCGTGGACCCAGTCCGTAGAGGGGTCCATGGACCGGGGGTCAGTGTTTTCGGGTCACCCAAAATTAACAGCCAAACTTATCGTGATTTTACTGCGTGCAATTCTAGAAATACACTGCAACTGAAGATATTACCCAAAAAAATCACCAAAGAAACCTTCATGGGCAAACACGTTAAAGGAATAATGTATTTCTCTTTTTTTTTTAAAAAAATCTATTGCCAAACCGTCCAACGACAAAATGCTAGGTTATCTCAATTACAAATTAAGATGTCAAGCTTAAAAGATCGCATATTCAGTGAAGTTCAGAGGGAGAATTACACCGGCCTTTGCCGCAATATAGTCGTCGAAAACATTCCCCATGCTTTAAATGTGTTTTTCTCAAATTAAAGCCAACGGTAACTTTCGAATTCGTTAATAATATTCCTCCCACGGTAATTAACTCTGGTCAAAACAAAATAGCGCGAATCTGCCGTCCACGCGTGTATTGGTGTAATGGGCGGCATGAATTTCGAAGAGGAATTTGGTCAGCCTCTATTTTTCGTTTCGCCAACTCCACATTACCTACCACGCGAAACTAAAATAGAGCCTGATCGCAGGTTATCTCTGTAGAGTCGTCGAAATTTGCACATTACTCGAGAAAAACACGATATCAGAGGAAACCAACTATATTAGCGACTCTTAGGAGTCAATAAACCCGTAGAGAATGTGGACATGAAGAGTATTAAATACTTGAATTGTGGAAACTCGTCTTAATAGCTGATAGAGCTCTGCAAGGTATTGCAGAAGTCATGGGTTCGAATACCGTTCAGGCCTATATTTTTTAGGCTTTCGTTCTGTTAACGCTTCACGTTAATAATAATAATAATAATAATAATAATAATAATAATAATAATAATAATAATAATAATTAAATGTGAAGAAGAGACAATTCTGTTAGCCTTTGGTCATTTGTTATGACTCGCCTAAAAGAAGAATGATAATGATAATGATAATGATAATGATAATAATAATAATAATAATAATAATAATAATAATAATAATAATAGTTTCTCCATGTATCTAACCAAACCTGCCACAGGAATGCAAAACCATCTCAGCTACATAAAGGAAAAAAAAGTCGGAGCTCCGAAAGTTAAAACGTGAGTTTGACAGGAAAAAGAAACAAGAGGTCTAGCGTGTAATTAACCATCATTTTAACACGGTCCTGGAAGAGTGTTTGCGAATTTGAGTGAGATGGTGAAGAGGGACCCAGAGAATGAGCGACCAAGATATAAAGATCCTGGAAAATCTGCTCGAGATGATTCGCGAATGTTTGAAAACATTGAATAGGCGAGCGGGTTTTGGAGAAAGCTGTGGGAAGAGAGAGGGACTGGGAATAAGAACGCTGCCTGGTTGCAGGAAGTAAAGATCGCGATCCACGAGCAAGTACCGCCACCAACAGGCAACGAATGGGCTCTTGAAATAGCGGAAGCGGT
>NC_090874.1:7680003-7685003 GCF_036669935.1 Montipora foliosa
ACACAGAGTTGATAGTATCTCAAACAACTAGTGCAACTGAAACCAACGCTGATAACTGCACTTCATCGGCGGCTGGTAGCTCTGCTGATCATGACGTGCAAAACGACACGGATACGCAAGGAATCACGACAGAAGATTTCAAAGAACTTCTCGAAAAACTGAAGAGTTTGGAGCTTGAAAATGCTTCGCTAAAGGCTGAAATAGGAGTTTTGAAACGTCAGAAGGGTCTTGCAGATTCTCGCGTTTTTCAGTTGCGAAATTTTACCTCTGACGAGGACATCGCCTTTTACACCGGCTTTCCTAACTTTGCTACATTTAATGCTGTATATGAATTTTTGAACACTGGAACGAATGGGGAGAACATTAGGTACTGCTCGTCAAAAGAAAGAAGTGTCCCAAAGCGTTTTTATGATGAGAACGAAAATGAAACCGAGGAACCAGAGGAATGCACTCACAAAGGTAGAAAAAGGAGCTTAGAAGCAAGAGAGGAGTTTTTCCTTGTACTCTGCAGACTAAGAAGGGGATTTGCAGAAAAGCATCTGGCTCACTTGTTTCATATCTCTCAGTCAACAGTGAGCAGGATATTCCTGTCCTGGATAAATTACTTGTATCTTAAATTTGGTCAGGTATCTATATGGGCAAATAAGGAGGTTGTTACAGTTACTATGCCAGACAGCTTTAAAGACAAATACTCTTCCACCCGTGTAATAATCGATTGCACAGAGATTAGATGTCAGATGCCTTCCAGCCTTCTTTTGAATTCGAAACTGTTCAGCTCGTATAAAAACCACGTAACTCTGAAAGGCCTAGTTGGAATTGCTCCTAGTGGAGCTATAACTTTTATCAGTCAACTATACAGTGGAAGTATTTCCGATCGCGAAATTGTTGAGAGAAGTGGTTTTCTGAAGTTAGATTTTGATAAAGGTGACACTGTGATGGCCGATAAAGGCTTTACAATTGAAGATCTCCTTCCACTGGGTGTGAACCTAAACATTCCACCATTTCTAGGGTTGTATAACCAAATGACAGCACAAGATGTTATCAAGACCCAGGAAATTGCCTCGGTAAGAATACATATCGAACGAGCTATTAACAAAGTCAAGAACTTCCGCATTTGGGATAGTGTCGTACCACTTAGTCTATTTGGGGTGGTAAATCAAATGTGGAGTGTCTGTGCCTTTTTGTGTAACATGCACGATCCTCTTATTTCCACGTAACATTTAGGCAAAGCAATAATGCCTTCTACAGAAGACAACATTATTTAATAAAAGCGCCAGACCCTAATGTTATGTCTCAGAAAGAGCACAGATTTGGTAAACTAGGGTTTCGGCATCTTTGTGCGCTAGGAGCTAGTAAACTGTCATTTATCTTCGTACAGGCATTGTGCTCAAGAACTGAGAATAAAGAAACTAACCTTACAAAAGTTTTATCTTGAAAGATATCAAGGTTGATACTCTGTTTTAGACATTTGTGTCATTGCTACAATTTAACAACAATGACACGCTTTTCTAATGTTTACAGAATTCTAAAGCGGCCGGCTCTATAAAATGATTGAAGTAGCAGTTCTTAAGGCATTCATTCAATGTGTCCCAGAACTGAGGATCAAATGTGATCCTCTCTACACTCATGCCTTTGCTGGTGTAAATTACAAAATCACACCAGCTAGCCCCTGTAACAGCAAGTTGACCCTGTATTTGAAAGTAGTACTGATGTCCCCTTTTCAGTCTTGGCTGTCCATTTACATTTTCTGCAAAGAAACTTTCATCTGCACATGCATCTAAGGGACTTACATGAAACTTACTGAAAGGACATTTAACCTCTACTAGTCCAAAAGGCTTACTACAACTATGATCAATGACCTTGCCATCTGGCGATGCTGCCAAAATTGGACAGGCCATACTCACAACAAGGCCACTTTTTAACACTGTAACTGGATTCCTGGCTGCAAACATATATTTTCCATATTCTTTCAAGGCTACAGGTTCATAGGTTTTCCCGTGTTCTGTCTGCTTGGAAGTAAATGGCTTGGGATGAAGCAGATTGTTTACTAAAGAGGCATGATTTCTTTTCCTTTTTGCAATGGTGTGGAAATTAGAAGCTGTAAACCGAAATTTTCTTTCAGCATTCCATTCTTGGGAGGCTGCTTGTTCTCTTGTAGTCTTCTCTATGTTATTGAGCTTTACCTCATCAACAGTCAAATGATCCAGGAGTGCTTCTTGGTTCCTGCTCAAACCATCTGGCTTTTTGTACTGTTCAGAATGTTGCAAAGGAAATGCAGGAAACGCAGATATAGCATTTTGGTCATCATTACCATCATTGCCGTCTGCTCTAGGCACTGAGTCAATATTGCAGAAAACTTGAAAATTGGACTCGGAAAACTGTAACTGATAACTTGCATATGAACCACTCGGAGATTTTCCAAATTTTGTTTCCTGTAAGTTAGTATCACCAGGAGAAATGACAGGGCAAATTTAGGATTGATCTTTTGAAGCTTGTCTTTCAACATAACTTCATCTGATGTTTGTGTGCTCAAGTTTTTCCTAGCTTCATACAATAAACACCTCACACCACTATCAGGATCATAATCGCTATCTAATTTGGACCTCTTTACATTGAGTTCCATGACAGGTTGGGGCTTGATTTTTTCCCCTCTTGCAGGTCTGTGCCACAGCTGTAAACTGGAGGTGCATGCCTTAGGTTGTGCCATATCAGATTCATGGTCCAACTCCTTGACATTTTGACAGCTATACAAGCTAAACTTACAAAGTTTCATCATACGTGCAAGTACATGATTACAAAAGCCAGCAGATCCCGCCACGCACGTACATGAAGCATACTTTACACTTCCACTCACTAAACAAAGTGCAACTTTTAATTTATGAGGGGCTTCATTTTTTTTAAAGCTATGATGACACAAACATTGAAAAAAGAAATATTCATTGTCACTAGCAGCAACTACGTCCTTCAAGTATTCGTCTTCAAGGAACGTCTTGGCTTTTCTCATGCTTGTTGGAACTGTATGGCTCTGTTTACTTCGGTCAATGTTTTTTCCAGACTGAGAGACATGCAAATCCATTTCTGCCTTTGTAAACAATGGCATTCGTTGTAAGCTTGTTGACCACCCAGTCGATGGAAACCTTACAGTACTTTCCTTTAGCAACGGATCATTTCGAGTTTGTAATTTTTCTTGTCTCTGCTTTCGACGCGTGTAAATAAGGTTCTTGTCCGGATCCACAACATCTTTATCACGACCAGAAGCCACATATTCAAGTACTCTACGGAAAAATTAGCACACCAGTTAATTGTGCAGAAACAGGTAAGCGACGGAAATAAACATTAAATCTCCTGATCTCTACTTGAAATAAGAAATAAGACATGTTAAATATCGAATCCTTTTAACCAAGTACAGTATAAAAAAGCCCTTATTATTACGACTACTGAAAAATACATCGATAAGCTTACTTGCCTTTTTGCTAACTGTGCCTTTGTTTTTAATCCTTTTGCCGGGTCGCCACGACATTTTAACCAAAAGCGAAGCTCATCCGTGGTGAGTGTTGTAGGATTTCGTCCTTGAAGAGATGCTCCTGGTATATCGCCCTCGGAAAGACGGCTGGCACTTACAGTTTGATCAGCAGCCATATTTACCACGAGTAAACAGAACAAGGCCCAACTAGCCTCGTTCTCGCACGTATCGCTCCCAGTCCCTTTTCATTTTGCATAGGGTGTATACCTTTACACAAGGAAGCTCTACGGTTATATAAGCAGACAACGACACAAACAGCAATAAAATAGCCGGTTGAGATTACAAAGAGCAATCAACAACTACTTCGTCAAACCCTTCATTAGCTTTTCCCATTTCCTTAAATGTAAAGTTACCTTCCCCTTCTCCCTCGCGATATGTAGCTCATTGCTATGAACCCGCCTTGTCCTGGCAATAAACTTCCAAGCGAAGGAAGACTTCCATTACATTTCCTTGAATAAAGATAATATTTCCCTATGAATATAATGTGATTGATCAAGAGACAATCTTCTTCCTATGTTATTGAGGATTTTATATTGAAATTCTCTAACTTTTGTATCAAATGTAGCGTATGGTAGTGTTCTTGGGAATTCAAAGTTGGGAAAGGGTTTTGACACCTCAAGGATGTGCTTGGGACGCCACAGACAGTTAAGAAACCTTTCCTATGGAACGTTTGTCACCTAGAAAAGGACTTTAAAAAAAAGATCACGATTTATGTACCAGTAGAACTTAAGGACGTTCGCGCCAAAATCTTCCTACGGTGAGATTTTCTTCATTTCTCCCATAGAGTTTGGTCATAAAGTACTTACTCCAAAAATATAAAAAAAATTGGGGGTCACCGACTTCGTTTCGGAGAAAATGGCAGTGGAAAAATGCCTTAATTTCGATAAATCTGTCATAATAACGAAAGGTAGCCTCATCTGCTCATCCATCGAAAATCCTAAAAATAAACTGCTAGAGTGAAGGTTTCCATGCATAGGTTTTTAGGGGTGGGATTTTAAGATAATTTCATGTCGCTAGGGATGTCGTAAACAGTAGAGTTCATCCTGGACGAGCGTTTTCGTAACCTCTATCCGTTGCAACCACTACCGGAATTCGATGGCACGAGGAAAGAAAATTTAAAAAAAAGATAACTTCTTACGGTGAGATTTTTTTCATTTTATCATATTTTGTAGATAGTAAGTAGAGGAAGTGATTCATGATTAAAAAAATAGGGGTCACCGATGATCCAAGGGAGTAAAATCGATGTGATTTTACGAAGCTCTTGGAAAACTTCGTTTGTCACGTTTTTGCGTGACCTGTCGGGGAAGGACTGGAACCCAAGAGAGGATCGATCGTTGAAGGGATGAAAGGTTTTTACCCCAAAACAAAGCTTTCTCGAGCATAGCAACGAAGTTTTAAGCAGTCTTCATCTTCATTTGGTTAGTGTTTTGTCTAATATTTCCCCATTGCCGTCATGCTCGTCTTCTGGAGTGTGGTT
>NC_090874.1:7700003-7707503 GCF_036669935.1 Montipora foliosa
AATACTCAAGACAGTTTGACAAGATCATTGCCTTTCCTAGCGACAAAGCACTTGGTCCACCACAGATCCAGATGGGTACCTGCCAGCTATTTATCCACCACAAAGGTGGAATAAAGGAAGCAACCTTCACAGTAACCAATGTACAAGGAACCGCCATGCTAGAATGTAATACATGTGAGGAACTCGGGTTTGTCACCATCAACTGCAGCATAGAGAGCACCCCACCGCTAACCAAGGAAACCCTTCTTAGCAGCTACCCGGACCGCTTCGAAGGACTAGGAACAATTAAGGACATGAAACCTTACCATATTACGCTTGACCCGGCAGCAGAACCGGTTATAAACCCACCGCGGTCAGTTCCAGTGCAACTTAAGGACCTTTACCGAAAGGAGCTAGACGACATGCTGAATCTCGGTGTCATCACACCTGTTGACAGGCCCACCAACTGGGTCAACAGTATCGTGTTGAGTGAGAAGAAGAGAAGAGAAGCCAGCAAGATCAGAGTCTGCTTAGACCCCCGAGACTTGAACAAATGGGTCAAAAGGGAACATTACCGTCAAAAGACAGTTGATGCGGTGGTGACCGAGCTCAATGGCGCTAAGTTTTTCACCATTGTCGACGCAAGGAAGGGGTACTGGCACGTACCACTCGATGAAGAGAGCTCCTACCTCACTACCTTCAGCACGCCATTCGGCCGATATCGCTTCAAAAACGTCTCCCATTTGGCCTTGTTGTTTCACAAGACGTGTTTCAAAAACAGCTCGACACAGCATTCAAAGGTCTCGATGGCGTCACCGGTATCGCTGACGACCTATTTGTATATGGATCATCTGAAGTTGAGCACGACAGAAACCTGTCCAAACTCATGGAAAGAGCAAAGCAGAAGGGCGAGGTATTCAACAAAGACAAAGTGAAGTCCAAGTGTAATAAAGTCAGCTTCTTTGGACACACCTTGACGCCACAGGGAGTAAAACCTGACAACAAGAAAGTATCACCAATCATAGACATGAAACTGCCTGAGGATGTCAAGAGCCTACAGAGTTTTCTTGGCTTAGTCAACTATCTGACGAGATATTCCGGACGCCTGGCTACGCTATCAGCACCACTGAGGGACCTGACCAAGAAAGACACAGTGCACTCCTGGGGACCTGAGCACGACCGAGCCTTCACCGAGGTCAAGAAGGAAGTCTCATCACTCGGCGTACTTAAGTACTTCGACCCGCATGCAGAAACTGTCATTCAAACTGACGCCTCGCTGAAAGGATTAGGCGCTGTACTACTGCAAGACGGAAAGCCTGTATGTTATGCCTCTAAAGCCCTCACCGAGACCGAACAGCGATACAGTAACATTAGTTATGCATATCATTTTTCATACAATCGTTTCAATTCGTTTGTTTAAAAGAAGGGGTATGTAACAGTATCTGACGTCGTATGTTGTTATGTAACTCAACGATTTCTCATGTCACGCACTTTGATTACGTAACGTGTAATTTAACAGGTGTAATTTTGCTCGGAATTTTGTGTTGATATTTTTTAGTAACGGCCTTTTGGAGTTATACTTCGAGTCAATTTTACATTTAGCTATAGATTTCTAGACTATAGAGACATGCCCTTAGTCTTTTTAAAATAACTCTAAAATAGAAGATAGCTATAGATGAGTTCTATCTTCTAATGACAATATCTGCACCTTTCTCCATTCCTTAGAGTCGCCATATGGTTGGTTCCTCAGATATTTTATTATTCTCGACCCAACAGAAACGGCCGTCTTGACACCAAATCATAACCCAACTTTTGTGGAGTCTCATTGAAGTCTCTCATTTGAGTCTCTCTGAAAACACATGAAATTGTTCGAGTAACCTTTTCTTTGTTGTCCTCTTTGAGATACTCGAAATTCCTTTCTTAAAATTCGCTTTTTACGTCATCAGTAGTACGGAGGCTTTTAAAAAAACATATATGAATATGAATAAGTCATTAATAAGATTTATGGTTAAATTTTCAATGATTTTGGAACCAAAATCGATCCTTGTGGCTTCCACGCTCGGAGCAATTACTCATCCGCATGGATACGCAGAAATGACTGGCCAGCGTCACGTCACAACTTCGAGAGTCTTGTTTCACCAAAGCTCAAGTGCTACACGTTACTGCTATTAAATTACTACCATGGTAATCCCACTGGGACGAGAAAGTGAACGAAGGTGTTGAACTTCGCATGCCCGCGCTTTTTCTTGACCACATTGTCCTCAAAACCCGGTCCCTTCTTGAAAGGATGACATCGTTTGGGTTGCGCATGTTTCGCTGTTCAACCCACCGTACTGTAGGTCTTTTACTTCTGATAGTGAGCGCAAGTTTCGTGATGAGGCACATGTTCCTACAAGGTGAGTTGATTGTATTGCTCAGGACACAGGGTCATTTTAGTTGAAGTCAAATTGTGTGTCCTTCGCTTTGGGGACAACAAAGAGCGATCTTTTTCGTCGGGAAGGTCCAAGGAAGGAGGTTTAAGGATGTGATCAAGTAAACTTTTAAAAGTGAATGTTAGCATTGATCAAACTGAATTCGAAACTTCGCCGCAAACCTTAAAAATCGATTTCGCTCAAACTTAGAAGTTTGGTAGGATAGTCATTCCTTAGAGGCGCCATGTGGTTGGTTTCCTCAGATATTTTATTATTCTCGACCCAACAGAAACGGCCGTCTTGACACCAAATTATAACCCAACTTTTGTGGAGTCTCCTTGAAGTCTCTCATTTGAGTCTCTCTGAAAACACATGAAATTGTTCGAGTAACCTTTTCCGGTTTGTTGTCCTCGTTGAGATACAAAAATTCGCTTTTTACGTCATCAGCTTTAAAAAAAGCCTCCGTACTACACTTTAGAACGCCTAAAAGGACGAAACTTTACACGATGGCATAAAGAGACAATTCTTACCTCTGCTGTGGAAAATCTAGCGTGTTTTGCGTGGCACATTTATAATCAACCCCTTTTTCCGCTCGACTTTCTGAATCACCTTAGTCTTAACGCTAATCCAACAATTGTAATGAGCTTTGCTCTGTTGTGTGACGCTCAAAACCTACAATTGTAGGTTGTGAAAACTCAAATAAACAAAGAATCCTTGACTTGCATGTCACACAGGCAAACAATTAAAATAATCGTAAACCAGTAAATAAATAAAATTACGTAATTTGGATATTCTGAAGAGTTATAAGTAAATGATGATATGGCAGTTTCGAGAGGAGACGCCGGAAGTGGATGAGAACAGGCACGGCCTGTAATTTAACTCCACGAGGAAGTCAGGCCCCTCCTAACGAAGTAATGGTAAAATAAAATATATATATAGATCGTTTTCACGTGACGTCATCATTTTCTAAAATCCAAAACTAAAGAGCCACGAAAGTTTTTATCCTCATCAGGCATAAGTGGCGGTAAATTTGTATCCATTTGCAATTTTAAAGCTCAATAGCGTGCTTCGTTTGGAAACCAGAGCATTTTGAATTTCTGCGTTATAGCGGTGCGTGACACGAGGCGACGATCAAGTTTATTGAGAAATATATATTTATCTCATGGTTTTGAGCCTTTTTAGAATTTAAAGCATTAGGAAAAGTGCTTAAGTAAATAGCTGTCTGTCCAGTACAGATGATCACTCGCCTAGATAGCCAAAGTAAGTAACAGATGTTGACACTATTTTCCGGCCGCCATATTGGTGCACCACAGATGTGCACCAACATGGCGTTTTCATACTGGGCTCTGTAAATTTCTGCGAAACATTTCGACGAATATCTGAAGTTTGGGGAAACGCACGGGCCTAAAACTTGGAGAAGTGTCTTCTTCATTTATCTTCTACAACATCACGAATTCTTGACTTTTTCCACTTGCTGGTTTTCGATTTATTTTTTTATTGCGTGACAGTGAAAACGATCTATATCCTTACAGCCATATAACTAGCCTTGCATTATTATTCCATTTCCTTGAGAGAATCTAAGGGCACGTATTAAGTTAAATCACAGGGCACAGTGTTACAATTAAATCGAACAAACTGTTCTCTACTCATGGTCAACCTTACCCTTCTCCCCGCAGGGAAGAAGCTCTATACGATTCCTTGAAGAGGGGTTAACTGTACACTATTTTTGGCCGGGTAAATGGAATGTGATCACCTGGAAAAATTTTGCCATTGGGAATGCAGAAAAGAAGTCCTTGGTGGGGATGGGATTAACATTATCAGGTATTATTAAATTGTCAACCTCGGATAATGCCATTCTAGCTTTCTCATCGGGTTCATTGGATCTCGATTACCAGCTATTATACCTGCATTTGACCTTATATGGAAATGAATGCGGCAAATGTCGCCCAGCATAAAATCACTTTCCGGTCGTTTCTTAAACTTAAATAAAATTTAGCAAAACCGAAAGTTGAGAATTTAATAAAACAATTATTCCATTCGCCCTTGTTGTATAAGAGAGTGGCGCCAAGTTGGCTATTTAACTGGTATTTATCATCTCGCATCCAACGCGGGCTCATGGTATAACTGTTAATTATTTCAAATGGTCTGGATAGCACAAGTGTTACTTATATTTTAAAAAATACAACCACACTTTTGAATTTACGGAACATGTTATTTCTTCTCAAAATTCCAGATTTCAAATATTTCATGAGGTCTTCGTACGTTCCTTTTCACCACCATGTAAAAAGTGAGGACCTCAATGTACCTTGCTTCCACGCTTCGCGCTTCGCGCTTCGCGCTTCTTCTTCCGCACGTGCTGTACCATTATCTTTCCTCTTTAAACAATGATATTGTTGTTTTGTGGCGTTCTAGTTGACGACCGCGTCGTAGGTCTTAAAAGTCTCAGGTGAGGAACAAGTAAGTCGGGTACTTGTTTTGCTCACCTGGGACTTTTAAGACCTACGAAAATATAGACTTGCATGTCTGCACTTTGATATGCTTATAAAATGCTCATAACACAAACAATTAACTCAAGCGAGAAAACTGCAAGAGCTGAGCAATTTCTGTCAATTTAACATTTATATCGTTTTCCGTGATTGTTTTATGGTTCTGTTCTACTAAATACCTCAACTGATCGAACACCTGTCTTACATCACAGCATTTCTGAAGGCGGAATTCTTCATCTTGTACTTGTCCAGCATGAGCCTAGACCACTAGGCGAGCTTGGCACGGTGTAGGGGTCAAATGGTCATGACGGTCAAGGTTATGGCCGAATTTGTAAATATTCCAGATCGACATAGTATAGGGTCAACTTCGACGTCCTCCGGATTTGTCACAGTATCAATTGTCTTTCTACGCCATCGTTTCATCCTCATCAGTGGCCATAGTACGGAGGTTACTAATAGCTTACTTGATGACCTTCGATATCCATCAACTTAGAAGTAGCGCAGCATTACACACAAACATTTGCCCAGAGATAAGCTTCGGTCATTTGAGAGAGACTTTCATTCGCCATTTAATGAACGGAGTTTCAAGCCATTCAAAAGTTTAGCAAATTTATAATCAAACGATTTGGTAGGAGTACTTTTTTGATTTTAAAAAAAATGTTGGTCGAAAGGGAGTAATGAAATGACTGATATCAAAGTCACACAAACAACAAAGGAAAGGTTTGTGGAACTATTTTATGTGTTTTTCTAAGCAATTGAATGCATTGCATTGCCGATGAGCCTCAAGAGTCCACCAAACTTGGGCTAATGATCCAGTGTCAAGATGGCCGTCTTTGTACAAGCGTCGAAATTTGCACATTACTCGAGAAAAACACGATATCTGAGGAAACCAACTATATTAGCGACTCTTAGGAGTCAATAAACCCGTAGAGAATGTGGACATGAAGAGTATTAAATACTTGAATTGTAGAAACTCGTCTTAATAGCTGGTAGAGCTCTGCAAGGTATTGCAGAGGTCATGGGTTCGAATACCGTTCAGGCCTATATTTTTTAGTCTTTCGTTCCGTTAACGCTTCACGTTAATAATAATAATAATAATAATAATAATAATAATAATAATAATAATAATAATAATACCGAGACAAGAAGGTGGACGAGGTCTGATTAGTGTTGAAGACTGTGTAGAATCTGCTACCTTGGGGTTGGAGAGATATATCAATGATAGTGATGAAAGACTGATAAAGGCCGCTAGAAATATCAGCGATGCGGGTCATAATGAAACAGAGGTCGAGTATAAGATACGTAAGAAAAAGGAAAGAAAGGAACAGTGGGGGGAAAAGGTGATTCACAATTTGTACGACAGACGGAAGAAATATTAGGGTCTGAATCCTGATTTTGGTTAAAGAATTATTTAAAGGAAGTGTAAAAAGGGAGTCTGAGAGTCTTATTATGGCAGCACAAGAACAGGCGCTTGCAACGAATCTGATGAAAGCTAGAATATATCAAACTCAAGAGGACAGTAAATGTCGAATGTGTAGAAAGGTGGATGAAAGCATAAATCATATTGTGAGGGAATGCCCTAAATTAGCACAAAAGGAATATAAAAGGAGACATGACTGGGTGGGTAAGAAGATCCATTGGGAAGTTTGTAAAGAGGAAGGTTTCATTGTCAATAAAAAGTGATATGAACATGTACCTGAGCCAGTACTAGAGAATGAGATATGTAAAATATTATGGGATTTTACGATACAGACTGATCACGTAATAGAGGCAAGAAGACCGGACATGATTGTTGTTGAAAAGAGAAATAAATGTTGCAAAATAATAGATTTTGCAATACCATATGATAGCCGTATTGAGGAGAAAGAAGTCGAGAAGGTAGTGAAATACCAGGACCTAGCAAGAGAATTGAAGAAGTTATGGAAAATGAAAACAATGGTAATTCCTATTGTAATCGGAACATTTGGAACAGTTCCAAAGGATTTAAAGAGGAGACTAGAGAATATTGGTATAGCGACCAAGATAGACGAGCTTCAGAAAAGTGTTATTCTGAACACGGCAAGGATTCTTAGGAAGGTCCTAGAAGTTTGAGGAGACTTGTTGTCACCAAGCTTCCTGGAGTACTGAAGTTCCATTGGAAATCCAATGTGCGAAAACAAGATAATAATAATAATGATAATAATAATAATAATAATAATAATAATAATAATAATAATAATAATAATGGGGTTGGACACTATATTTAAACCATACAATACCCTCAGACAACTGTTGTCGTTTCCGAAAGACCCACAGAAACAAGAAGACACTTGTGGCCCTATTTATCGGGTTACGTGCTAAGGGGTGGACTGTGGTAGCTCGTATGTGGGAGAGACCGAGAGGACTTTGAAATCGAGGTTCACGGAGCATCTTAGACCAAGCAGCGCTTCGTCTGAAGTCTCACAGCACATACACAGGGACTACCCTGGACATAAGGTTGAAGTAGAGGTGTTAGACCATGAAGATCGTTGGATAGAGCGGGGCATCAAAGAGGCCATCTATATCCGGGTTCATAGGCCGGACTTGAACTGTGACACTGGAAGATACCTGCTCCCCCACATCTGGGACAATCTGTTGCGGTCACG
>NC_090874.1:7712503-7720003 GCF_036669935.1 Montipora foliosa
GTTTACTGTTGTTTTCTCGTCCCCAGAGGCCGCGATTCTTTCGGTCAGCACTAAGAATAACGACCTCTGGCAACCTCTGGCTGGTTCCGAACCAGTAACTCCGCGAATCACGGACTTCCGGTTCGTCTGCTAAATCTCAGAAATTTTAAACAATTGGTAGCTGTCAACGGGTTACCAAATTAGACCCCCACAGAGACTGCGCGTATTTCGGAACCGGCCAGCGGTCGTTATTCTTAGTGCTGACCGAAAGAATCGCGGCCTCTGGGGACCAGAGTTTGAACACTGTAAACAGTGTACACTAATGGTCATTAATTTTGTACTTTATGCAGAAGCATAATTATTTCCATTTATTACATAGATACTGATGAAATACCAGGACTTCTCCTTTTAATAGAAAATCATATCTTCACCGCGCGCAGTGAACATATCATTTTTATCTTTCACATGTGAGAATATAGGTGACGTCATGGTAACGAACACGATTAGCCAATGAAATATGCGAGCTTCGTCTTCATTGTAAGATACTTTTGTGCTTCAATGTAATTCTTCTCTACTACATTAACATTTTTATTGCAAAATTTTACATTATGATTTGCTTTTCATAACTTTCATATCTTGTTTTATGTTACACAACACGCGTGTTTTAGCGGTTGGTAACCACTTTTTCATCATTTCGAAAATGAATAAAACAAGTTGTATTAAATCTCGACATTTCATCAATATCAATGTAATAAACAGAACATTACATGGCCGCTTGGGAATACAAATTTTATCTTCTCGTGCTGAATGTATCTCTCACGAGTGAGAGATACTTTCAGCACGAGAAGATAAAATTCGTATCCTTGCACGGCCATGTAATATCCTCTTTATACCGTGCCGTATTTATTCGAATAAGCGCCGCCCTCGATTAAGCGCCGCACATGGCATGGAGCGGAAAAGTTAATAAGCGCCGCCCTCGAAAAAGCGCCGCAGCTCCAGTGCTCCAGTATTTCCATAAGATGATAAAAATACACTGTAATCACTGCGATGCGGTTCTAAGCCAGCAATTGGAATTCATTTTCATCAATAGTGATGTTTTTCAGTTCGAAAGGAGTATATCTCGATGCTCTTTCATTCAGTAACTCTTCAAAATCTTCGCGTTCTTCAGTTCTTGAAAACCTGCAGAAAAGTATTAACGAGGCTGTTATGAAAGCCAAAACTTAAGTTAGCTTCAAGTCGGTAAGCCATGAAAAAATACTCATGAAGTAAATTAAATTGTACAATCAAAATGTTTTGTCTTTGTGGTATGATCCTTTTAAATAAGCGCTGCCCTCGAATAAGCGCCGCACCGGAGCCACGAAAAATTAAATGAGCGCCGCGGCGCTTATTCGACTAAATACGGTATATTGCTTTCTGGGGTTAGAAATGGGGGCTCCGCGTTTAGGGTTGGTGTGTAACAATACCGTTGGGCCGCTTATTTCGGCAGCCCAAGTAAACAATTTGCACTTTCAGCCGCATATAGTAATTAGCCACGTGCATGTCAGCCAACAGGATCATTTCTTGGAAGGGTGACAGCCAAGTCTTTTTAGTCTTTTTTTTTCCCATTACATTTCGCTTCTGTAGTTGACCCAGTTCATTTCTTTTATTTCAATGGCATCACCTTTAAAAAGAGCAAGGCTGAAGGAATACATATATTTGAAAAAGCCAATATTTGGAAAGGCACTACGGTTAACAAAGACGTTACAATTTGAATTGTGATACGGCGTGTGATTTGATACAGCATTCACACCAAAGATTAAACGGACTTAAAGGGGCTAGGTCACGCAATTTTAGACAATTTCAGCACTGTTCGAATTGTCATGCAATTAACTAAAATATCAAAATAACTGTTCAAAACTATAGAAGAACTCTAACAAAACACAGGGAAGCCAAGAAGGGCCATGGATGGACAAAACTTGAGAGGATTGAAATGGATTGAATTTGGGTAAATTTGAAAAACGTCGGCCCACCTTTTTTCAAATTTATATCAGTCTATATCAAAATGTCATTTACAAAGCTGGAAAATCATTCTCAGTTGCTATGTGGCCGTGATTTTGCAAATGAAAGACTCTTGCTCTGCCAATTTGACGTTTAGAGCTCATAATTAACAAAATTCAACAAAATTACCTAAAATAGCGTGACCTAGCCCCTTTAACGGATACGGTACAATAATAACAATAGAAATGATAACTGAAATTACATAACTGTAAAGAAATTTATTCGGGAATTGGTGGACTACATTTCATCTTTCTTATTAAGACCTAAAGGTTCAAGGGTGTTAGATTTTGTTTGAGATTTTTTTAAAATTTGCATTTAATATTATTTACAGTACACACTACTTACAATATTATAAACTAACAACCCTACTGATAACGTTACCAGAACTAAGGATATCGACAGCACGAATCACAGTAATTAAAGTACTTACAAAACTATGTTTAACTTCGGAGATATGCCTCTCTTGCTTTGCGTACGAAAGCCAAAAACAAGTTAATTGTCAGCATTCCACGAGAACGTCACAACGGAGGGAACAGCATTTTGAAACAAAACGGCGAATCGCATGTCTTCCGCTAAAAAAGCGCTCATAGGTCAGCCATGTATGTTTCCAAGGAAAAGTTTCAGAACGCGTGCATGTGTTTACCTCATTTGGCGCAGAAACCTTCTTTGGTCACAGAGAAGTTATGCTGAGATCAGCCAATAGAAGTGCTGAAAATGAGAAATACACAATCCAGTGCCTGTTTTAATGGTTTGTTTATTTTTTCAGATTGATCACGCAAAGAGGCAACAAGATCGGCGTCAAAGGATCCGAGACTACTGCAAGAACTCCACAAATAACGGAGACATCTTCCACCAGCTCCCAAATCGAAATCACTTCAACCTTGTCGTTAGTGAGAAGTACAAGTTCATCATTTGTTATGTTCCAAAAACTGGAGCGAGCCAATGGAAACGTGCGCTGATCAATATTATCGCAAATCGCCAGGTGAAAGCAGATCCAGACACGATTAGTTTATTTGATCACAGCCTCTTTACGTTTCTGAATAGGTATCCACCGAAAAAGAGGCAGGAGATGTTAAAATCCTACACAACATTTTTCTTTGTCCGGGAACCTTTCGAGCGCTTACTATCTGCTTACAGGGACAAATTTGTTACTTATACGACTTCCTTGTATGCGAAGAAGGGACAAGAAATTGTCAGCAAAGTAAGAAAATCTCCAAAAGACGGAACTGATGATGATCGAAACTTGCCAACGTTTGATGAGTTCACTGAATATCTCGACACTTTGCCTGATCCTTCAAGCTGGGACATGCACTGGCGCCCATCTCACCAGACATGCTATCCTTGTGCAATCGATTATGACTACGTTGGACATTTTGAAACAGTCAAGGAAGATGCCGACTACATTTTAAAGCAGTTGAATTTGGACAAGATTGTGGAATTTCCGTCGTTCAGTGGATCTAGAACCCCAGAGCACCTAAAGACACATTATTCGCAAATTCCTCTTGATCGTATTATTAGACTTCACGAGAGATACCGACCTGACTTCGATATGTTTGGCTACAAATACCCGGACGCCATTAAAGGACTCTTCAGGGCTTGACTTAAAGCAATTCTGTCCTACGCTTCTTTCCCAGACTTCAAAATCCGCTAAGAGGGGAAACGAGGATAAACATACTCCTGTTTTAAGTCAACAAGTACAGGAGTTTGATTCTTTTTTTTTTTTTTTAATATTTTATTTAAGCAATAGACCAAAAGTTTCTATGGTTTATAGGCTGATAAACCACGTGGGATGTTGGTAGAACACGAGAGGAATTCGTAAATCACGAGCCGAAAACGAGTGATTTACGAATCAAAGGAGGGGGCTAGGATTGGTTATTCTGGTCCCAGACGCCTTCGTTGATTTCCTTATTGTGAAACCACCCTGTTCAACCCCTCCATTGGATTCCCTTTGTCGGGCAAGTTTGTGCAGTATGATCTTGACCTTCAAAAATTTAAATATTCCTATCTCAGCAGCCAAAACTGAGGGTCCTTCTACCATTATTCAGTTTATGGGTATCATACTAGACTCAGGGAAAATGGAGGCAAGGCTGCCTGAGGATAAGGTGGAGAGGATAAAATCTGCTCTTTCCACCTTCCACTCTCAGCCGTCCACAACACTACAAGAATTTCAATCCCTGATAGGTTCTCTTAATTTCGCTTGCAAGGTCATTTCCCCAGGGCGCCCCTTCCTACAACGAATAATTGACCTTACCAGGGGAGTTACGAAACCTCACCATCATATAAAGCTTACCACCGGTTTCTACAAATAAATATACAAATGTGGAAGCTGTTCATTGACCAGTGGAATGGTATAGGACTTTTCCTTTCCCCGATATGGAAAACCTCTAATACCCTTGCCTTGTTTACAGATGCCTCTGGCTCCTTGGGTAATGGGGCAATTTTCCAACAAAGATGGTTTCAGGGCAGGTGGCTGCCCTCTCAACAACTAGGCCAGCAAGGTATCAGCATTCTTTGGCAAGAGCTCTAGGCAATTACTATTGCCTGTCATTTGTGGGGGGCCCATTGGACATCCCAGCGCATTCAGGTCTTTTGCGACAACCTGGGCGTAGTCGAGGTCATCAATTCCCGTTCCCCGGGTAACGGACTTAGTGAGGGACCTAAAACTCTGCACCCTGCAACACAATTTCTATTTCCGAGCAGTACATGTTTCTGGAATCAATAACCACATCGCAGACTCTCTTTCTTGATTCCAGATGGAACGCTTTCGCCAGCTAGAACCCCAAGCCAATGCTGCACCAGACCCCATCCCAGTCCATTTGTACAGTCTCTAGCAAAGGAAACTGAACATTACCTTGGGAAGGGCCCTTGCCCAGAGCACGAAAAAGACCTACAGTTCGGCATGCGACAATTCCTCAATTTCTGTTCTCAAATGAGCATTAGCCCACCACTTCCCATCAATGAAGATATTTTGATCAGTTTCTCAGTTGCACTGGCTCGTTCTGTGAGATATTCCACCATCAAGACCTATTTGTCAGCAGTCAAAAATTATCATTCCAGCCATGGCTATGAGCTTCAGTTATCTAATTTCCTTCGTCTCTGACTTATTCTTCGAGGTATTAAGCGTTCACACGGACAACAGTCTAAAGTTCGCAGACCGATAACTTATCGGTCTGCGAACTTTAGACTGTTCAACTGTTGAATTTATTTTATTGCCTCCTCAATGTGCAGCATACCGACAATAGGGATTCAATCATACTCTGGGCAGCAATGACACTTGCCTTTTTTGGCTCTCTGCGAATAGGAGAACTCACCTGCAATTCAACTTTTGATCCAAAGCACCATCTCATGAAATCAGAAATAACCCATCACTATATGCCTTTTATTTTGTGTGGTTTGCTCCTCTACTGTCACCAGAGGCTTTTATTTTAATCAACAACCTAGGACCTATTGTAACAATCCCTCCCCCCTCTCTTCAAGTATAGAAGCCATCTGGTACATGTAAGTAAATTTTCTTACAATGGCTGAAACTTTCTCAATCCTCACAAAATGTAGGGCATTATGTGGTTCAGACAAGTCTATCTGCCTACTATTAGTTAGTGGTATTGTTAGATTTTTCTCTGTGGCCAGTCTCTGGGGGGAATGCGTTGCATTCTGTGGGGATGAAGTGCTCCTCTTGTCACACTCTCGCCCCCATAGACTTGTTTTTGGAGGCCCACCTCCCTCCAATCTCTACCCCCTGGAGTTAGGTTAGTGGAAGCCCACTCCCTCCAGTCTGAGAGGAGGCCCAACTCCCTCCTCTCTACCCAAGAATGCTCACAGTGGCCCTGAGAGAAGGCCCACTGCCTTCTCCTCATCCATTGTGTTCATCCCCTTGGGCTGTAGGTCTTGTTTTCTGGACACTCTAGGGGTCCATGGGATAAATGCTGACTGAGCACTTTGTCACCCTCTTCCCTATTTTCAGCCACAGAAAGTTGTTGTTGTCCTTATCATTTTAAAGGGAAGCAAGGGGAAGTGGATTAAACAAATTTGCCAGGAAGAGTATCAGGAGCACCCAACGAATCTGTTCCTCACATTATCTGTTCCCCAGAGGAATCTTGCTGGCTGGCAAAAATACAGGTGTTTCGATAAGCTGGCAGGGAAATTTTGTTATTGATAGAGGTTTTGCCTGGGAATTACTGACTTTTTCTAGCATTTCAATCCGAGCTGGCTGTAGAAACTCTGAAGACTGAGGACGACTAAAAAAATAAAAGAAAAAAGAACCCCGTCCCTCTCCCAAACATACGACGGCTGGTCAGAGTGATTGCGCTTGCGGAAAAAATCTGTTTTGTCCCGGTTTTGTCGCTTTTGTTCGGTCGTTTTGGATTGACGGATTTGAAAGCGCGCGGAATTCCTGGCTGGGAAATAAATTTGATCAGCTGGCTGGGAAACCAACCAATTTTATCTAGCTGGCTGGGAAATTTCTTGTGTGTCTTGCTGGGAAAAAGGAACAGATAATGTTTTCCCAGCAACACTGAAAAACACCTGAAAATGCCTTAATAACATTTATTTTCATTAACTGGGGTATAATAATACATTTTACAACAAATTGGTCGTTGGGTGCCCCTGGAGTATATTCAATGAATAGTATATATGTTTTTTTTAATTGTCAAAGACAAGACAAACGAGTACTTTTACCAACAACGGTAATCAGTATTAAATGTATTTGATTGAAATTTGTTTCGTGCAAATTTATTGCGACGCGAGCCGAGTGAGCTGACAAAATCAATCCGAAACAGACCAGATAACATGTTATAAGTCCAAGAGCGGCAGTGACGCTTTATTCATTGCAAATATATGTTTTATTGGACTGGTAAGTTTTTCTAGTATTCCTTTGTAGCTTTTTGTCGCTTATTCTTTCCCAATCGTTACTTCACACGAAATGAAACTATAAACAAAGGCGCGTAAAGCATCTCCGTAGACGGAGAGTCTTTATGTTATATTTTGGAATGACGTTTTTGTCCGCCGTCGTCTTCAAGTGCTTAAACTCCCTAATGGTCGCGGCAGTTCGGACCGACCGAGCCGATATTCCCCAGTGCGGTCCCGAGCAAGTGAGGTTAGTTAGTTGTTTATTATATGGCATCGTTTCTTTGAGCGATTGGACACTTTTCCACTTGGCGAATGTTCGTAATCTTCGTCTCCCATCAAGGAACCTTGAACGGTCCACTTGCTATAATTGTCCCGTTGTGATTTTCAACTTTTTGTATTTCGCTCAACTTGAATTCCCCAAGAGAGAGCAAAAATACAGAGTGCTCCATTTAGCCTGAGAATTACTTGTCAAATAATAATGTCAGATAATGAATTCTGGCTATATTGTTAAGAAGCAGAGGACATATCACGGTTAACCCCACCGGTACAGTGAAATTCGATGATAACTCGCGCATACTCGGAAAAAAATCCGAGCGCTCCATTGCAAGAGTCGAATCTACGACCTTTCGATTACTACAA